>NW_028270199.1:27500-130000 GCF_037043375.1 Chiloscyllium plagiosum | reverse complement strand
GGCAAGGGTCAGCCCGCACCCTTCCTGGCAACACCCAAAGGGAACCAAGGCCACTCGCGTCTCTCGCCTTTCATTTTCGACACGAGCGCCTGTGGAGGAACGGCCGGATACAACGTGGGGATTGCCCGCCCTCCAGTCGTTTCAAGAGACCTCTGCCCCGGCCTCTGACCGAGTTGCACAAACCTGGGTGTGCTCAGGCAAGGGTCAGACCACATCCTTCATGGCAACACCCAAAGGGAACCAAGGCCACTCGCGTCTCTCGCCTTTCATTTTGGACACGAGCGCCTGTGGAGGGACGGCCGGATTCAACGTGGGGATTGCCCGCCCTCCAATCGTTCCAAGAGACCTCTGCCCCGGCCTCTGACTGAGTTGCACAAACCTTGGTGTGCTCAGGCAAGGGTCAGACCACATCCTTCCTGGCAACACCCAAGGCAAGCAAGGCCACTCGCGTCTCTCGCCTTTCATTTTCGACACGAGCGCCTGTGGAGGGACGGCCGGATTCAACGTGGGGATTGCCCGCCCTCCAATCGTTCCAAGAGACCTCTGCCCCGGCCTCTGACTGAGTTGCACAAACCTTGGTGTGCTCAGGCAAGGGTCAGACCACATCCTTCCTGGCAACACCCAAAGGGAACCAAGGCCACTCGCGTCTCTCGCCTTTCATTTTGGACACGAGCGCCTGTGGAGGGACGGCCGGATTCAACGTGGGGATTGCCCGCCCTCCAGTCGTTTCAAGAGACCTCTGCCCCGGCCTCTGAACGGAGTTGCACAAACCTTGGTGTGCTCAGGCAAGGGGCAGCCCTCATCCTTCCTGGCAACACCCAAGGCAAGCAAGGCCACTCGCGTCTCTCGCCTTTCATTTTCGACACGAGCGCCTGTGGAGGGACGGCCGGATACAACGTGGGGATTGCCCGCCCTCCAATCGTTCCAAGAGACCTCTGCCCCGGCCTCTGACTGAGTTGCACAAACCTTGGTGTGCTCAGGCAAGGGTCAGACCACATCCTTCCTGGCAACACCCAAGGGAACCAAGGCCACTCGCGTCTCTCGCCTTTCATTTTCGACACGAGCGCCTGTGGAGGGACGGCCGGATACAACGTGGGGATTGCCCGCCCTCCAGTCGTTTCAAGAGACCTCTGCCCCCGGCCTCTGACTGAGTTGCACAAACCTTGGTGTGCTCAGGCAAGGGTCAGACCACATCCTTCCTGGCAACACACAAGGGAAGCAAGGCCACTCGCCTCTCTCGCCTTCAATTTCGGCACGAGCGCCTGTGGAGGGACGGCCGGATTCAACGTGGGGATTGCCCGCCCTCCAGTCGTTTCAAGAGACCTCTGCCCCCGGCCTCTGACTGAGTTGCACAAACCTTGGTGTGCTCAGGCAAGGGTCAGACCACATCCTTCCTGGCAACACACAAGGGAAGCAAGGCCACTCGCCTCTCTCGCCTTCAATTTCGGCACGAGCGCCTGTGGAGGGACGGCCGGATTCAACGTGGGGATTGCCCGCCCTCCAGTCGTTTCAAGAGACCTCTGCCCCGGCCTCTGACCGAGTTGCAAAAACCTGGGTGTGCTCAGGCAAGGGTCAGCCCGCATCCTTCCTGGCAACACCCAAAGGGAACCAAGGCCACTCACGTCTCTCTCGCCTTTCATTTTCGACACGAGCGCCTGTGGAGGGACGTCCGGATTCAACGTGGGGATGGCCCGTCCTCCAATCGTGTCAAGAGACCTCCGCCTTCGGCCTCTGACCGACTTGCACAAACCTGGGTGACGAGCACCGCAGGGCGGCAGAGCCGTCGCACTTGGCCGGGTGGCAGCGGGAAGGACCAGCCTATTCACAATAGCGGCCACCCACTCCCAGAGCCGGTCGTGCGGCACCCGAGGCCGACCCTCGACTCGTAAGAGGCTTTAACGTGTGCTCAGGCAAGGGTCAGCCCACACCCTTCCTGGCGGCACCCAAGGGATCCAGGCCACTCGCGTCTCTCGCCTTCGTTTTGGACACGAGCGCCTGTGGACGGACGGCCGGAGTCAACGTGGGGATGGCCCGTCCTCCAATCGTGTCAAGAGACCCCCCGCACCGGCCTCTGACCGAGTTCCCCAAACCTGGGTGACGAGCAGCGCAGGGCGGCAGAGCCGTCGCACTTGGCCGGATGGCAGCGGGAAGGACCAGCCTATTCACAATAGCGGCCACCCACTCCCAGAGCCGGTCGTGCGGCGCCCGAGGCCGACCCTCGACTCGTAAGAGGCTTTACAGTGTGCTCAGGCAAGGGCCAGCCTACACCCTTCCTGGCGGCACCCAAGGGATCCAGGCCACTCGCGTCTCTCGCCTTCATTTTGGACACGAGCGCCTGTGGACGGACGGCCGGAGTCAACGTGGGGGTGGCCCGTCCTCCAATCGTGTCAAGAGACCCCCGCACCGGCCTCTGACCGAGTTCCCCAAACCTGGGTGACGAGCACCGCAGGGCGGCAGCGCCGTCGCACTTGGCCGGATGGCAGCGGGAAGGACCAGCCTATACACAATAGCGGCCACCCACTCCCAGAGCCGGTCGTGCGGCGCCCGAGGCCGTGCCTCGACTCGTAAGGGGCTTTAACGTGTGCTCAGGCAAGGGTCAGCCCACACCCTTCCTGGCGGCACCCTAGGGATCCAGGCCACTCGCGTCTCTCGCCTTCATTTTGGACACGAGCGCCTGTGGAGGGACGGCCGGAGTCAACGTGGGGATGGCCCGTCCTCCAATCGTGTCAAGAGACCCCCCGCACCGGCCTCTGACCGAGTTCCCCAAACCTGGGTGACGAGCAGCGCAGGGCGGCAGAGCCGTCGCACTTGGCCGGATGGCAGCAGGAAGGACCAGCCTATTCACAATAGCGGCCACCCACTCCCAGAGCCGGTCGTTCGGCGCCCGAGGCCGGCCCTCGACTCGTAAGAGGCTTTAACGTGTGCTCAGGCAAGGGTCAGCCCACACCCTTCCTGGCGGCACCCAAGGGATCCAGGCCACTCGCGTCTCTCGCCTTCATTTTGGACACGAGCACCTGTGGAGGGACGGCCGGAGTCAACGTGGGGATGGCCCGTCCTCCAATCGTGTCAAGAGACCCCCCGCCACGGCCTCTGACCGAGTTCCCCAAACCTGGGTGACGAGCAGCGCAGGGCGGCAGAGCCGTCGCACTTGGCCGGATGGCAGCAGGAAGGACCAGCCTATTCACAATAGCGGCCACCCACTCCCAGAGCCGGTCGTGCGGCGCCCGAGGCCGGCCCTCGACTCGTAAGAGGCTTTACGGAGTGCTCAGGCAAGGGTCAGCCCGCACCCTTCCTGGCAGCACCCAAGGGAACCAGGCCACTCGCGTCTCTCGCCTTCATTTTGGACACGAGCGCCTGTGGAGGGACGGCCGGAGTCAACGTGGGGATGGCCCGTCCTCCAATCGTGTCAAGAGACCCCCCGCCACAGCCTCTGACCGAGTTCCCCAAACCTGGGTGACGAGCACCGCAGGGCGGCAGAGCCGTCGCACTTGGCCGGGTGGCAGCGGGAAGGACCAGCCTATTCACAATAGCGGCCACCCACTCCCAGAGCCGGTCGTGCGGCGCCCGAGGCCGGCCCTCGACTCGTAAGAGGCTTTAGGGAGTGCTCAGGCAAGGGTCAGCCCGCATCCTTCCTGGCAGCACCCAAGGGAACCAGGCCACTCGCGTCTCTCGCCTTCATTTTGGACACGAGCGCCTGTGGAGGGACGGCCGGAGTCAACGTGGGGATTGCCCGCCCTCCAATCGTGTCAAGAGACCTCCACACAGGTCTCTGACCGACTCTTAGAACAGACAGGGAGAGTTTGGCAATTCTGTCAAAAAATTGACAAAGTGTCAAAAATTCGACTTCCAAGAGCTCTCCAGCATGCACTCATACCCGCCATTAGAGTGCTATGCCCGTGGAACCGTTTTTCGGATGCCTTTCAAAAAGGTCCCGCGCCGCCATTTTGTTCTAAAAATCGTGTTCCCAGAAATCTCCGGGTACCCCGCCAACCTCACTGTGTAACAAATGCAAGTGGCACTGAATGGGTCTGAATTTCAAATTTGACTGCATCGCTCTGGAACTCGATCCCCGCAAAACCGTTTGGATTTTTCCCGCTCGGGACTTCCGCGACAGACAAAGTTAAAGTTTTCGGGCTGCAGACACAAAATGACAGTTGGCCATTTGCCGGGCTCAATTCACACAGTTCCTGCGGCACTTCGGAACACATGTTCGGCGCGAGTTTGTGAATCTTTCCCGATGCTTCGGCACTTTCCTCCGCTGACACTTAGAATATTTTTCACACTTTGCTGAAAAATTTTCTAAGTGTTTTTTCCTAAGTTTTTCTGGTTACTGATTTATTATTTTTGATCATTTTTCTAAGTTTTTCTGGTTACTCATTTCTCATTTTCGGGCATTTTTCTAAGTTTTTCTAGTTACTGATTTCTTCTTTTTGGGCATTTTTCTAAGTTTTTCTGGTTACTCATTTCTTCTTTTTGGGCATTTTTCTAAGTTTTTCTGGTTACTCATTTCTCATTTTCGGGCATTTTTCTAAGTTTTTCTAGTTACTGATTTCTTCTTTTTGGGCATTTTTCTAAGTTTTTCTGGTTACTCATTTCTTCTTTTTGGGCATTTTTCTAAGTTTTTCTGGTTACTCACTTCTTCTTTTTGGGCATTTTTCTAAGTTTTTCTGGTTACTCATTTCTCATTTTCGGGCATTTTTCTAAGTTTTTCTAGTTACTGATTTCTTCTTTTTGGGCATTTTTCTAAGTTTTTCTGGTTACTCATTTCTTCTTTTTGGGCATTTTTCTAAGTTTTTCTGGTTACTCATTTCTTCTTTTTGGGCATTTTTCTAAGTTTTTCTGGTTACTCATTTCTCATTTTCGGGCATTTTTCTAAGTTTTTCTAGTTACTGATTTCTTCTTTTTGGGCATTTTTCTAAGTTTTTCTAGTTACTCATTTCTTCTTTTTGGGCATTTTTCTAAGTTTTTCTGGTTACTCATTTCTCATTTTCGGGCATTTTTCTAAGTTTTTCTAGTTACTGATTTCTTCTTTTTGGGCATTTTTCTAAGTTTTTCTGGTTACTCATTTCTTCTTTTTCGGCATTTTTCTAAGTTTTTCTGGTTACTCATTTCTTCTTTTTGGGCATTTTTCTAAGTTTTTCTGGTTACTCATTTCTCATTTTCGGGCATTTTTCTAAGTTTTTCTAGTTACTGATTTCTTCTTTTTGGGCATTTTTCTAAGTTTTTCTGGTTACTCATTTCTTATTTTTGGGCATTTTTCTAAGTTTTTCTAGTTACTGATTTCTTCTTTTTGGGCATTTTTCTAAGTTTTTCTGGTTACTCATTTCTCATTTTCGGGCATTTTTCTAAGTTTTTCTGGTTACTCATTTCTCATTTTCGGGCATTTTTCTAAGTTTTTCTGGTTACTCATTTCTCGTTTTCGGGCATTTTTCTAAGTTTTTCTGGTTACTGGTTTCTTCTTTTTGGGCATTTTTTCTAAGTTTTTCTGGTTACTGATTTCCCAACGTTGGAAATGCATGAAACTCGGCCTGAACACGGTGGCAGGGTCCGCTCTCGAAGGCGAGACCTTCGGCAGAACCACCGGGTCAAATCCGGCTGGGCTAGCCGGCCTCGAGCACTCAAAGTCGGCACGAGCAGTCAAGTTCGCTCCCATCACAGTCTGGACCCTAAAAAAGTCTAAGTGTCACTGGTGACTGATTTGTACTGACTGAATAAAATTCTAAGTGTCGTTGGTTACTGATTTGTAACCACCGGGTCAAATCCGGCCGGGCTAGCCGGCCTCGAGCACTCAAAGTCGGTATGAGCAGTCAAGTTCGCTCCCATCACAGTCTGGACCCTAAAAAATTCTAAGTGTCACTGGTTACTGATTTGTACTGACTCAAAAAAATTCTAAGTGTCGATGGTTACTGATTTGTACTGACTGAAATAAATTCTAAGTGACGTTGTTTACTGATTTGTAACCACCGGGTCAAATCCGGCCGGGCTAGCCGGCCTCGAGCACTCAAAGTCGGTATGAGCAGTCAAGTTCGCTCCCATCACAGTTTGGACCACTTGCCGACTTGGGAAATGCACGAAAATCGGCCCGAACGCGGGGGCCGGTCCGCTCTCAAAGTCGAGACCTTCGGCTGAACCACCGGGTCAAATCCGGCTGGGCTAGCCGGCCCCGAGCACGCAAAACCGGTATGAGCAGTCAAGTTCGCTCCCATCACAGTTTGGATCCTAAAAAATTCTAAGTGTCACTGGTTACTGATTTGTACTGACTGAATAAAATTCTAAGTGTCGATGGTTACTGATTTGTACTGACTGAAATAAATTCTAAGTGACGTTGTTTACTGATTTGTAACCACCGGGTCAAATCCGGCCGGGCTAGCCGGCCTCGAGCACTCAAAGTCGGTATGAGCAGTCAAGTTCGCTCCCATCACAGTCTGGACCCTAAAAAATCTAAGTGTCACTGGTTACTGATTTGTACTGAGCCTAAAAAATTCTAAGTGTCACTGGTTACTGATTTGTACTGACTCTAAAAAATTCTAAGTGTCGTTGGTTACTGATTTGTACTGACTGGAAAAAATTCTAAGTGTCACTGGTTACTGATTTGTACTGCCTCAAAAAAAATCTAAGTGTCACTGGTTACTGATTTGTACTGACTCAAAAAAATTCTAAGTGTCACTGGTTACTGATTTGTACTGACTGGAAAAAATTCTAAGTGTCGTTGGTTACTGATTTGTACTGCATCAAAAAAATTCTAAGTGTCACTGGTTACTGATTTGTACTGACTGAACAAAATTCTAAGTGTCACTGGTTACTGATTTGTAACCACCGGGTCAAATCCGGCCGGGCTAGCCGGCCTCGAGCACTCAAAGTCGGTATGAGCAGTCAAGTTCGCTCCCATCACAGTTTGGACCCTAAAAAAAGTCTAAGTGTCACTGGTTACTGATTTGTACTGACTGGAAAAAATTCTAAGTGTCGTTGGTTACTGATTTGTACTGCATCAAAAAAATTCTAAGTGTCACTGGTTACTGATTTGTACTGACTGAACAAAATTCTAAGTGTCACTGGTTACTGATTTGTAACCACCGGGTCAAATCCGGCCGGGCTAGCCGGCCTCGAGCACTCAAAGTCGGTATGAGCAGTCAAGTTCGCTCCCATCACAGTTTGGACCCTAAAAAAAGTCTAAGTGTCACTGGTTACTGATTTGTACTGAGCCTAAAAAATTCTAAGTGTCACTGGTTACTGATTTGTACTGCCTCAAAAAAATTCTAAGTGTCGTTGGTTACTGATTTGTACTGCCTCGAAAAATTTCTAAGTGTCACTGGTTACTGATTTGTACTGACTGGAAAAAATTCTAAGTGTCGTTGGTTACTGATTTGTACTGACTGAATAAAATTCTAAGTGTCACTGGTTACTGATTTGTACTGCCTCAAAAAAATTCTAAGTGTCACTGGTTACTGATTTGTACTGACTCTAAAAAATTCTAAGTGTCCTTGGTTACTGATTTGTACTGCATCAAAAAAATTCTAAGTGTCGTTGGTTACTGATTTGTACTGCATCAAAAAAATTCTAAGTGTCACTGGTTACTGATTTGTACTGACTCTAAAAAATTCTAAGTGTCACTGGTTACTGATTTGTACTGAGCCTAAAAAATTCTAAGTGTCGTTGGTTACTGATTTGTACTGCCTCGAAAAAATTCTAAGTGTCACTGGTTACTGATTTGTACTGACTCTAAAAAATTCTAAGTGTCCTTGGTTACTGATTTGTACTGCATCAAAAAAATTCTAAGTGTCGTTGGTTACTGATTTGTACTGCATCAAAAAAATTCTAAGTGTCACTGGTTACTGATTTGTACTGACTCTAAAAAATTCTAAGTGTCACTGGTTACTGATTTGTACTGAGCCTAAAAAATTCTAAGTGTCGTTGGTTACTGATTTGTACTGCCTCGAAAAAATTCTAAGTGTCACTGGTTACTGATTTGTACTGACTGGAAAAAATTCTAAGTGTCGTTGGTTACTGATTTGTACTGACTCAAAAAAATTCTAAGTGTCGTTGGTTACTGATTTGTACTGAGCCTAAAAAATTCTAAGTGTCACTGGTTACTGATTTGTACTGCCTCGAAAAAATTCTAAGTGTCACTGGTTACTGATTTGTAACCACCGGGTCAAATCCGGCCGGGCTAGCCGGCCTCGAGCACTCAAAGTCGGTATGAGCAGTCAAGTTCGCTCCCATCACAGTTTGGACCCTAAAAAATCTAAGTGTCACTGGTTACTGATTTGTACTGACTCAAAAAAATTCTAAGTGTCACTGGTTACTGATTTGTACTGACTGGAAAAAATTCTAAGTGTCGTTGGTTACTGATTTGTACTGCATCAAAAAAATTCTAAGTGTCACTGGTTACTGATTTGTACTGACTCAAAAAAATTCTAAGTGTCGTTGGTTACTGATTTGTACTGAGCCTAAAAAATTCTAAGTGTCACTGGTTACTGATTTGTACTGCCTCGAAAAAATTCTAAGTGTCACTGGTTACTGATTTGTAACCACCGGGTCAAATCCGGCTGGGCTAGCCGGCCTCGAGCACTCAAAGTCGGTATGAGCAGTCAAGTTCGCTCCCATCACAGTTTGGACCCTAAAAAATCTAAGTGTCACTGGTTACTGATTTGTACTGAGCCTAAAAAATTCTAAGTGTCACTGGTTACTGATTTGTACTGAGCCTAAAAAATTCTAAGTGTCCTTGGTTACTGATTTGTACTGACTGGAAAAAATTCTAAGTGTCACTGGTTACTGATTTGTACTGAGCCTAAAAAATTCTAAGTGTCACTGGTTACTGATTTGTACTGCCTCAAAAAAATTCTAAGTGTCGTTGGTTACTGATTTGTACTGCCTCGAAAAAATTCTAAGTGTTCTTGGTTACTGATTTGTACTGACTGGAAAAAATTCTAAGTGTCACTGGTTACTGATTTGTACTGAGCCTAAAAAATTCTAAGTGTCACTGGTTACTGATTTGTACTGCCTCAAAAAAATTCTAAGTGTCGTTGGTTACTGATTTGTACTGCCTCGAAAAATTTCTAAGTGTCACTGGTTACTGATTTGTACTGACTGGAAAAAATTCTAAGTGTCGTTGGTTACTGATTTGTACTGACTGAATAAAATTCTAAGTGTCACTGGTTACTGATTTGTACTGCCTCAAAAAAATTCTAAGTGTCACTGGTTACTGATTTGTACTGACTCTAAAAAATTCTAAGTGTCCTTGGTTACTGATTTGTACTGCATCAAAAAAATTCTAAGTGTCGTTGGTTACTGATTTGTACTGCATCAAAAAAATTCTAAGTGTCACTGGTTACTGATTTGTACTGACTCTAAAAAATTCTAAGTGTCACTGGTTACTGATTTGTACTGAGCCTAAAAAATTCTAAGTGTCGTTGGTTACTGATTTGTACTGCCTCGAAAAAATTCTAAGTGTCACTGGTTACTGATTTGTACTGACTGGAAAAAATTCTAAGTGTCACTGGTTACTGATTTGTACTGCCTCAAAAAAAATCTAAGTGTCACTGGTTACTGATTTGTACTGACTCAAAAAAATTCTAAGTGTCACTGGTTACTGATTTGTACTGACTGGAAAAAATTCTAAGTGTCGTTGGTTACTGATTTGTACTGCATCAAAAAAATTCTAAGTGTCACTGGTTACTGATTTGTACTGACTCTAAAAAATTCTAAGTGTCCTTGGTTACTGATTTGTACTGCATCAAAAAAATTCTAAGTGTCGTTGGTTACTGATTTGTACTGACTGGAAAAAATTCTAAGTGTCACTGGTTACTGATTTGTACTGACTCAAAAAAATTCTAAGTGTCGTTGGTTACTGATTTGTACTGCCTCGAAAAAATTCTAAGTGTTCTTGGTTACTGATTTGTACTGACTGGAAAAAATTCTAAGTGTCACTGGTTACTGATTTGTACTGAGCCTAAAAAATTCTAAGTGTCACTGGTTACTGATTTGTACTGCCTCAAAAAAATTCTAAGTGTCGTTGGTTACTGATTTGTACTGCCTCGAAAAATTTCTAAGTGTCACTGGTTACTGATTTGTACTGACTGGAAAAAATTCTAAGTGTCGTTGGTTACTGATTTGTACTGACTGAATAAAATTCTAAGTGTCACTGGTTACTGATTTGTACTGCCTCAAAAAAATTCTAAGTGTCACTGGTTACTGATTTGTACTGACTCTAAAAAATTCTAAGTGTCCTTGGTTACTGATTTGTACTGCATCAAAAAAATTCTAAGTGTCGTTGGTTACTGATTTGTACTGCATCAAAAAAATTCTAAGTGTCACTGGTTACTGATTTGTACTGACTCTAAAAAATTCTAAGTGTCACTGGTTACTGATTTGTACTGAGCCTAAAAAATTCTAAGTGTCGTTGGTTACTGATTTGTACTGCCTCGAAAAAATTCTAAGTGTCACTGGTTACTGATTTGTACTGACTGGAAAAAATTCTAAGTGTCGTTGGTTACTGATTTGTACTGACTCAAAAAAATTCTAAGTGTCACTGGTTACTGATTTGTACTGACTGAACAAAATTCTAAGTGTCGATGGTTACTGATTTGTACTGACTGAAATAAATTCTAAGTGACGTTGTTTACTGATTTGTAACCACCGGGTCAAATCCGGCCGGGCTAGCCGGCCTCGAGCACTCAAAGTCGGTATGAGCAGTCAAGTTCGCTCCCATCACAGTTTGGACCCTAAAAAAAGTCTAAGTGTCACTGGTTACTGATTTGTACTGAGCCTAAAAAATTCTAAGTGTCACTGGTTACTGATTTGTACTGACTCTAAAAAATTCTAAGTGTCGTTGGTTACTGATTTGTAACCACCGGGTCAAATCCGGCCGGGCTAGCCGGCCTCGAGCACTCAAAGTCGGTATGAGCAGTCAGGTTCGCTCCCATCACAGTTTGGACCACTTGCCGACTTGGGAAATGCACGAAAATCGGCCCCAACGCGGGGGCCGGTCCGCTCTCAAAGTCGAGACCTTCGGCTGAACCACCGGGTCAAATCCGGCCGGGCTAGCCGGCCTCGAGCACTCAAAGTCGGTATGAGCAGTCAGGTTCGCTCCCATCACAGTTTGGACCACTTGCCGACTTGGGAAATGCACGAAAATCGGCCCGAACGCGGGGGCCGGTCCGCTCTCAAAGTCGAGACCTTCGGCTGAACCACCGGGTCAAATCCGGCTGGGCTAGCCGCCCCCGAGCGCTCAAAGTCGGTATGAGCAGTCAAGTTCGGTCCCATCACAGTCTGGACCACTTGCCGACGTTGGAAATGCACGAAATTCACCCTGAACGCGGGGGCCGGTCCGCTCCCGAAGGCGGGACACTCACCCTAAGCCTGGCCCCACCGCCGGCCAACACACCCTTCAAAATCACACCCATCCGACAATGCTACTCAAAAAGGATCCAAATTCAGAAACACCCCCTTCAAAAGGCACTCCGTCCCCGGCCACACTACCGGGGCATGCTCCCCTGGGCGATAATTAAGCCCCCACGACTAATTGAAGCCAACCACAGCCGCAACTCGAAAGGAGAAGTCAGTAACCAATTCAAAAATGCACTTGGTTACTGACTTCTACAGACTCAAAAAAAATTCTAAGTGTCGTTGGTTACTGATTTGTACTGCATCAAAAAAATTCTAAGTGTCACTGGTTACTGATTTGTACTGACTCTAAAAAATTCTAAGTGTCACTGGTTACTGATTTGTACTGAGCCTAAAAAATTCTAAGTGTCCTTGGTTACTGATTTGTACTGCCTCGAAAAAATTCTAAGTGTCGTTGGTTACTGATTTGTACTGACTGAATAAAATTCTAAGTGTCACTGGTTACTGATTTGTACTGCCTCAAAAAAATTCTAAGTGTCACTGGTTACTGATTTGTACTGCCTCGAAAAAATTCTAAGTGTCACTGGTTACTGATTTGTAACCACCGGGTCAAATCCGGCTGGGCTAGCCGGCCTCGAGCACTCAAAGTCGGTATGAGCAGTCAAGTTCGCTCCCATCACAGTTTGGACCCTAAAAAATCTAAGTGTCACTGGTTACTGATTTGTACTGACTCAAAAAAATTCTAAGTGTCACTGGTTACTGATTTGTACTGACTGGAAAAAATTCTAAGTGTCGTTGGTTACTGATTTGTACTGCATCAAAAAAATTCTAAGTGTCACTGGTTACTGATTTGTACTGACTCTAAAAAATTCTAAGTGTCCTTGGTTACTGATTTGTACTGCATCAAAAAAATTCTAAGTGTCGTTGGTTACTGATTTGTACTGCATCAAAAAAATTCTAAGTGTCACTGGTTACTGATTTGTACTGACTCAAAAAAATTCTAAGTGTCGTTGGTTACTGATTTGTACTGCCTCAAAAAAATTCTAAGTGTTCTTGGTTACTGATTTGAACTGAGCCTAAAAAATTCTAAGTGTCACTGGTTACTGATTTGTACTGACTCAAAAAAATTCTAAGTGTCGTTGGTTACTGATTTGTACTGCCTCAAAAAAATTCTAAGTGTTCTTGGTTACTGATTTGTACTGACTGGAAAAAATTCTAAGTGTCACTGGTTACTGATTTGTACTGAGCCTAAAAAATTCTAAGTGTCACTGGTTACTGATTTGTACTGCCTCAAAAAAATTCTAAGTGTCGTCGGTTACTGATTTGTAACCACCGGGTCAAATCCGGCCGGGCTAGCCGGCCTCGAGCACTCAAAGTCGGTATGAGCAGTCAAGTTCGCTCCCATCACAGTTTGGACCCTAAAAAAAGTCTAAGTGTCACTGGTTACTGATTTGTACTGAGCCTAAAAAATTCTAAGTGTCACTGGTTACTGATTTGTACTGCCTCAAAAAAATTCTAAGTGTCGTCGGTTACTGATTTGTAACCACCGGGTCAAATCCGGCCGGGCTAGCCGGCCTCGAGCACTCAAAGTCGGTATGAGCAGTCAGGTTCGCTCCCATCACAGTTTGGACCACTTGCCGACTTGGGAAATGCACGAAAATCGGCCCCAACGCGGGGGCCGGTCCGCTCTCAAAGTCGAGACCTTCGGCTGAACCACCGGGTCAAATCCGGCCGGGCTAGCCGGCCTCGAGCACTCAAAGTCGGTATGAGCAGTCAAGTTCGCTCCCATCACAGTTTGGACCACTTGCCGACTTGGGAAATGCACGAAAATCGGCCCGAACGCGGGGGCCGGTCCGCTCTCAAAGTCGAGACCTTCGGCTGAACCACCGGGTCAAATCCGGCTGGGCTAGCCGCCCCCGAGCGCTCAAAGTCGGTATGAGCAGTCAAGTTCGGTCCCATCACAGTCTGGACCACTTGCCGACGTTGGAAATGCACGAAATTCACCCTGAACGCGGGGGCCGGTCCGCTCCCGAAGGCGGGACACTCACCCTAAGCCTGGCCCCACCGCCGGCCAACACACCCTTCAAAATCACACCCATCCGACAATGCTACTCAAAAAGGATCCAAATTCAGAAACACCCCCTTCAAAAGGCACTCCGTCCCCGGCCACACTACCGGGGCATGCTCCCCTGGGCGATAATTAAGCCCCCACGACTAATTGAAGCCAACCACAGCCGCAACTCGAAAGGAGAAGTCAGTAACCAATTCAAAAATGCACTTGGTTACTGACTTCTACAGACTCAAAAAAAATTCTAAGTGTCGTTGGTTACTGATTTGTACTGCATCAAAAAAATTCTAAGTGTCACTGGTTACTGATTTGTACTGACTCTAAAAAATTCTAAGTGTCACTGGTTACTGATTTGTACTGAGCCTAAAAAATTCTAAGTGTCGTTGGTTACTGATTTGTACTGCCTCGAAAAAATTCTAAGTGTCGTTGGTTACTGATTTGTACTGACTGAATAAAATTCTAAGTGTCACTGGTTACTGATTTGTACTGCCTCAAAAAAATTCTAAGTGTCACTGGTTACTGATTTGTACTGCCTCGAAAAAATTCTAAGTGTCACTGGTTACTGATTTGTAACCACCGGGTCAAATCCGGCTGGGCTAGCCGGCCTCGAGCACTCAAAGTCGGTATGAGCAGTCAAGTTCGCTCCCATCACAGTTTGGACCCTAAAAAATCTAAGTGTCACTGGTTACTGATTTGTACTGACTCAAAAAAATTCTAAGTGTCACTGGTTACTGATTTGTACTGACTGGAAAAAATTCTAAGTGTCGTTGGTTACTGATTTGTACTGCATCAAAAAAATTCTAAGTGTCACTGGTTACTGATTTGTACTGACTCTAAAAAATTCTAAGTGTCCTTGGTTACTGATTTGTACTGCATCAAAAAAATTCTAAGTGTCGTTGGTTACTGATTTGTACTGCATCAAAAAAATTCTAAGTGTCACTGGTTACTGATTTGTACTGACTCAAAAAAATTCTAAGTGTCGTTGGTTACTGATTTGTACTGCCTCAAAAAAATTCTAAGTGTTCTTGGTTACTGATTTGAACTGAGCCTAAAAAATTCTAAGTGTCACTGGTTACTGATTTGTACTGACTCAAAAAAATTCTAAGTGTCGTTGGTTACTGATTTGTACTGCCTCAAAAAAATTCTAAGTGTTCTTGGTTACTGATTTGTACTGACTGGAAAAAATTCTAAGTGTCACTGGTTACTGATTTGTACTGAGCCTAAAAAATTCTAAGTGTCACTGGTTACTGATTTGTACTGCCTCAAAAAAATTCTAAGTGTCGTCGGTTACTGATTTGTAACCACCGGGTCAAATCCGGCCGGGCTAGCCGGCCTCGAGCACTCAAAGTCGGTATGAGCAGTCAAGTTCGCTCCCATCACAGTTTGGACCCTAAAAAAAGTCTAAGTGTCACTGGTTACTGATTTGTACTGAGCCTAAAAAATTCTAAGTGTCACTGGTTACTGATTTGTACTGCCTCAAAAAAATTCTAAGTGTCGTCGGTTACTGATTTGTAACCACCGGGTCAAATCCGGCCGGGCTAGCCGGCCTCGAGCACTCAAAGTCGGTATGAGCAGTCAGGTTCGCTCCCATCACAGTTTGGACCACTTGCCGACTTGGGAAATGCACGAAAATCGGCCCCAACGCGGGGGCCGGTCCGCTCTCAAAGTCGAGACCTTCGGCTGAACCACCGGGTCAAATCCGGCCGGGCTAGCCGGCCTCGAGCACTCAAAGTCGGTATGAGCAGTCAAGTTCGCTCCCATCACAGTTTGGACCACTTGCCGACTTGGGAAATGCACGAAAATCGGCCCGAACGCGGGGGCCGGTCCGCTCTCAAAGTCGAGACCTTCGGCTGAACCACCGGGTCAAATCCGGCTGGGCTAGCCGCCCCCGAGCGCTCAAAGTCGGTATGAGCAGTCAAGTTCGGTCCCATCACAGTCTGGACCACTTGCCGACGTTGGAAATGCACGAAATTCACCCTGAACGCGGGGGCCGGTCCGCTCCCGAAGGCGGGACACTCACCCTAAGCCTGGCCCCACCGCCGGCCAACACACCCTTCAAAATCACACCCATCCGACAATGCTACTCAAAAAGGATCCAAATTCAGAAACACCCCCTTCAAAAGGCACTCCGTCCCCGGCCACACTACCGGGGCATGCTCCCCTGGGCGATAATTAAGCCCCCACGACTAATTGAAGCCAACCACAGCCGCAACTCGAAAGGAGAAGTCAGTAACCAATTCAAAAATGCACTTGGTTACTGACTTCTACAGACTCAAAAAAAATTCTAAGTGTCGTTGGTTACTGATTTGTACTGCATCAAAAAAATTCTAAGTGTCACTGGTTACTGATTTGTACTGACTCTAAAAAATTCTAAGTGTCACTGGTTACTGATTTGTACTGAGCCTAAAAAATTCTAAGTGTCGTTGGTTACTGATTTGTACTGCCTCGAAAAAATTCTAAGTGTCGTTGGTTACTGATTTGTACTGACTGAATAAAATTCTAAGTGTCACTGGTTACTGATTTGTACTGCCTCAAAAAAATTCTAAGTGTCACTGGTTACTGATTTGTACTGCCTCGAAAAAATTCTAAGTGTCACTGGTTACTGATTTGTAACCACCGGGTCAAATCCGGCTGGGCTAGCCGGCCTCGAGCACTCAAAGTCGGTATGAGCAGTCAAGTTCGCTCCCATCACAGTTTGGACCCTAAAAAATCTAAGTGTCACTGGTTACTGATTTGTACTGACTCAAAAAAATTCTAAGTGTCACTGGTTACTGATTTGTACTGACTGGAAAAAATTCTAAGTGTCGTTGGTTACTGATTTGTACTGCATCAAAAAAATTCTAAGTGTCACTGGTTACTGATTTGTACTGACTCTAAAAAATTCTAAGTGTCCTTGGTTACTGATTTGTACTGCATCAAAAAAATTCTAAGTGTCGTTGGTTACTGATTTGTACTGCATCAAAAAAATTCTAAGTGTCACTGGTTACTGATTTGTACTGACTCAAAAAAATTCTAAGTGTCGTTGGTTACTGATTTGTACTGCCTCAAAAAAATTCTAAGTGTTCTTGGTTACTGATTTGAACTGAGCCTAAAAAATTCTAAGTGTCACTGGTTACTGATTTGTACTGACTCAAAAAAATTCTAAGTGTCGTTGGTTACTGATTTGTACTGCCTCAAAAAAATTCTAAGTGTTCTTGGTTACTGATTTGTACTGACTGGAAAAAATTCTAAGTGTCACTGGTTACTGATTTGTACTGAGCCTAAAAAATTCTAAGTGTCACTGGTTACTGATTTGTACTGCCTCAAAAAAATTCTAAGTGTCGTCGGTTACTGATTTGTAACCACCGGGTCAAATCCGGCCGGGCTAGCCGGCCTCGAGCACTCAAAGTCGGTATGAGCAGTCAAGTTCGCTCCCATCACAGTTTGGACCCTAAAAAAAGTCTAAGTGTCACTGGTTACTGATTTGTACTGAGCCTAAAAAATTCTAAGTGTCACTGGTTACTGATTTGTACTGCCTCAAAAAAATTCTAAGTGTCGTCGGTTACTGATTTGTAACCACCGGGTCAAATCCGGCCGGGCTAGCCGGCCTCGAGCACTCAAAGTCGGTATGAGCAGTCAGGTTCGCTCCCATCACAGTTTGGACCACTTGCCGACTTGGGAAATGCACGAAAATCGGCCCCAACGCGGGGGCCGGTCCGCTCTCAAAGTCGAGACCTTCGGCTGAACCACCGGGTCAAATCCGGCCGGGCTAGCCGGCCTCGAGCACTCAAAGTCGGTATGAGCAGTCAAGTTCGCTCCCATCACAGTTTGGACCACTTGCCGACTTGGGAAATGCACGAAAATCGGCCCGAACGCGGGGGCCGGTCCGCTCTCAAAGTCGAGACCTTCGGCTGAACCACCGGGTCAAATCCGGCTGGGCTAGCCGCCCCCGAGCGCTCAAAGTCGGTATGAGCAGTCAAGTTCGGTCCCATCACAGTCTGGACCACTTGCCGACGTTGGAAATGCACGAAATTCACCCTGAACGCGGGGGCCGGTCCGCTCCCGAAGGCGGGACACTCACCCTAAGCCTGGCCCCACCGCCGGCCAACACACCCTTCAAAATCACACCCATCCGACAATGCTACTCAAAAAGGATCCAAATTCAGAAACACCCCCTTCAAAAGGCACTCCGTCCCCGGCCACACTACCGGGGCATGCTCCCCTGGGCGATAATTAAGCCCCCACGACTAATTGAAGCCAACCACAGCCGCAACTCGAAAGGAGAAGTCAGTAACCAATTCAAAAATGCACTTGGTTACTGACTTCTACAGACTCAAAAAAAATTCTAAGTGTCGTTGGTTACTGATTTGTACTGCATCAAAAAAATTCTAAGTGTCACTGGTTACTGATTTGTACTGACTCTAAAAAATTCTAAGTGTCACTGGTTACTGATTTGTACTGAGCCTAAAAAATTCTAAGTGTCCTTGGTTACTGATTTGTACTGCCTCGAAAAAATTCTAAGTGTCGTTGGTTACTGATTTGTACTGACTGAATAAAATTCTAAGTGTCACTGGTTACTGATTTGTACTGCCTCAAAAAAATTCTAAGTGTCACTGGTTACTGATTTGTACTGCCTCGAAAAAATTCTAAGTGTCACTGGTTACTGATTTGTAACCACCGGGTCAAATCCGGCTGGGCTAGCCGGCCTCGAGCACTCAAAGTCGGTATGAGCAGTCAAGTTCGCTCCCATCACAGTTTGGACCCTAAAAAATCTAAGTGTCACTGGTTACTGATTTGTACTGACTCAAAAAAATTCTAAGTGTCACTGGTTACTGATTTGTACTGACTGGAAAAAATTCTAAGTGTCGTTGGTTACTGATTTGTACTGCATCAAAAAAATTCTAAGTGTCACTGGTTACTGATTTGTACTGACTCTAAAAAATTCTAAGTGTCCTTGGTTACTGATTTGTACTGCATCAAAAAAATTCTAAGTGTCGTTGGTTACTGATTTGTACTGCATCAAAAAAATTCTAAGTGTCACTGGTTACTGATTTGTACTGACTGGAAAAAATTCTAAGTGTCGTTGGTTACTGATTTGTACTGCCTCAAAAAAATTCTAAGTGTTCTTGGTTACTGATTTGAACTGAGCCTAAAAAATTCTAAGTGTCACTGGTTACTGATTTGTACTGACTCAAAAAAATTCTAAGTGTCGTTGGTTACTGATTTGTACTGCCTCAAAAAAATTCTAAGTGTTCTTGGTTACTGATTTGTACTGACTGGAAAAAATTCTAAGTGTCACTGGTTACTGATTTGTACTGAGCCTAAAAAATTCTAAGTGTCACTGGTTACTGATTTGTACTGCCTCAAAAAAATTCTAAGTGTCGTCGGTTACTGATTTGTAACCACCGGGTCAAATCCGGCCGGGCTAGCCGGCCTCGAGCACTCAAAGTCGGTATGAGCAGTCAAGTTCGCTCCCATCACAGTTTGGACCCTAAAAAAAGTCTAAGTGTCACTGGTTACTGATTTGTACTGAGCCTAAAAAATTCTAAGTGTCACTGGTTACTGATTTGTACTGCCTCAAAAAAATTCTAAGTGTCGTCGGTTACTGATTTGTAACCACCGGGTCAAATCCGGCCGGGCTAGCCGGCCTCGAGCACTCAAAGTCGGTATGAGCAGTCAGGTTCGCTCCCATCACAGTTTGGACCACTTGCCGACTTGGGAAATGCACGAAAATCGGCCCCAACGCGGGGGCCGGTCCGCTCTCAAAGTCGAGACCTTCGGCTGAACCACCGGGTCAAATCCGGCCGGGCTAGCCGGCCTCGAGCACTCAAAGTCGGTATGAGCAGTCAAGTTCGCTCCCATCACAGTTTGGACCACTTGCCGACTTGGGAAATGCACGAAAATCGGCCCGAACGCGGGGGCCGGTCCGCTCTCAAAGTCGAGACCTTCGGCTGAACCACCGGGTCAAATCCGGCTGGGCTAGCCGCCCCCGAGCGCTCAAAGTCGGTATGAGCAGTCAAGTTCGGTCCCATCACAGTCTGGACCACTTGCCGACGTTGGAAATGCACGAAATTCACCCTGAACGCGGGGGCCGGTCCGCTCCCGAAGGCGGGACACTCACCCTAAGCCTGGCCCCACCGCCGGCCAACACACCCTTCAAAATCACACCCATCCGACAATGCTACTCAAAAAGGATCCAAATTCAGAAACACCCCCTTCAAAAGGCACTCCGTCCCCGGCCACACTACCGGGGCATGCTCCCCTGGGCGATAATTAAGCCCCCACGACTAATTGAAGCCAACCACAGCCGCAACTCGAAAGGAGAAGTCAGTAACCAATTCAAAAATGCACTTGGTTACTGACTTCTACAGACTCAAAAAAAATTCTAAGTGTCGTTGGTTACTGATTTGTACTGCATCAAAAAAATTCTAAGTGTCACTGGTTACTGATTTGTACTGACTCTAAAAAATTCTAAGTGTCACTGGTTACTGATTTGTACTGAGCCTAAAAAATTCTAAGTGTCGTTGGTTACTGATTTGTACTGCCTCGAAAAAATTCTAAGTGTCGTTGGTTACTGATTTGTACTGACTGAATAAAATTCTAAGTGTCACTGGTTACTGATTTGTACTGCCTCAAAAAAATTCTAAGTGTCACTGGTTACTGATTTGTACTGCCTCGAAAAAATTCTAAGTGTCACTGGTTACTGATTTGTAACCACCGGGTCAAATCCGGCTGGGCTAGCCGGCCTCGAGCACTCAAAGTCGGTATGAGCAGTCAAGTTCGCTCCCATCACAGTTTGGACCCTAAAAAATCTAAGTGTCACTGGTTACTGATTTGTACTGACTCAAAAAAATTCTAAGTGTCACTGGTTACTGATTTGTACTGACTGGAAAAAATTCTAAGTGTCGTTGGTTACTGATTTGTACTGCATCAAAAAAATTCTAAGTGTCACTGGTTACTGATTTGTACTGACTCTAAAAAATTCTAAGTGTCCTTGGTTACTGATTTGTACTGCATCAAAAAAATTCTAAGTGTCGTTGGTTACTGATTTGTACTGCATCAAAAAAATTCTAAGTGTCACTGGTTACTGATTTGTACTGACTCAAAAAAATTCTAAGTGTCGTTGGTTACTGATTTGTACTGCCTCAAAAAAATTCTAAGTGTTCTTGGTTACTGATTTGAACTGAGCCTAAAAAATTCTAAGTGTCACTGGTTACTGATTTGTACTGACTCAAAAAAATTCTAAGTGTCGTTGGTTACTGATTTGTACTGCCTCAAAAAAATTCTAAGTGTTCTTGGTTACTGATTTGTACTGACTGGAAAAAATTCTAAGTGTCACTGGTTACTGATTTGTACTGAGCCTAAAAAATTCTAAGTGTCACTGGTTACTGATTTGTACTGCCTCAAAAAAATTCTAAGTGTCGTCGGTTACTGATTTGTAACCACCGGGTCAAATCCGGCCGGGCTAGCCGGCCTCGAGCACTCAAAGTCGGTATGAGCAGTCAAGTTCGCTCCCATCACAGTTTGGACCCTAAAAAAAGTCTAAGTGTCACTGGTTACTGATTTGTACTGAGCCTAAAAAATTCTAAGTGTCACTGGTTACTGATTTGTACTGCCTCAAAAAAATTCTAAGTGTCGTCGGTTACTGATTTGTAACCACCGGGTCAAATCCGGCCGGGCTAGCCGGCCTCGAGCACTCAAAGTCGGTATGAGCAGTCAGGTTCGCTCCCATCACAGTTTGGACCACTTGCCGACTTGGGAAATGCACGAAAATCGGCCCCAACGCGGGGGCCGGTCCGCTCTCAAAGTCGAGACCTTCGGCTGAACCACCGGGTCAAATCCGGCCGGGCTAGCCGGCCTCGAGCACTCAAAGTCGGTATGAGCAGTCAAGTTCGCTCCCATCACAGTTTGGACCACTTGCCGACTTGGGAAATGCACGAAAATCGGCCCGAACGCGGGGGCCGGTCCGCTCTCAAAGTCGAGACCTTCGGCTGAACCACCGGGTCAAATCCGGCTGGGCTAGCCGCCCCCGAGCGCTCAAAGTCGGTATGAGCAGTCAAGTTCGGTCCCATCACAGTCTGGACCACTTGCCGACGTTGGAAATGCACGAAATTCACCCTGAACGCGGGGGCCGGTCCGCTCCCGAAGGCGGGACACTCACCCTAAGCCTGGCCCCACCGCCGGCCAACACACCCTTCAAAATCACACCCATCCGACAATGCTACTCAAAAAGGATCCAAATTCAGAAACACCCCCTTCAAAAGGCACTCCGTCCCCGGCCACACTACCGGGGCATGCTCCCCTGGGCGATAATTAAGCCCCCACGACTAATTGAAGCCAACCACAGCCGCAACTCGAAAGGAGAAGTCAGTAACCAATTCAAAAATGCACTTGGTTACTGACTTCTACAGACTCAAAAAAAATTCTAAGTGTCGTTGGTTACTGATTTGTACTGCATCAAAAAAATTCTAAGTGTCACTGGTTACTGATTTGTACTGACTCTAAAAAATTCTAAGTGTCACTGGTTACTGATTTGTACTGAGCCTAAAAAATTCTAAGTGTCGTTGGTTACTGATTTGTACTGCCTCGAAAAAATTCTAAGTGTCGTTGGTTACTGATTTGTACTGACTGAATAAAATTCTAAGTGTCACTGGTTACTGATTTGTACTGCCTCAAAAAAATTCTAAGTGTCACTGGTTACTGATTTGTACTGCCTCGAAAAAATTCTAAGTGTCACTGGTTACTGATTTGTAACCACCGGGTCAAATCCGGCTGGGCTAGCCGGCCTCGAGCACTCAAAGTCGGTATGAGCAGTCAAGTTCGCTCCCATCACAGTTTGGACCCTAAAAAATCTAAGTGTCACTGGTTACTGATTTGTACTGACTCAAAAAAATTCTAAGTGTCACTGGTTACTGATTTGTACTGACTGGAAAAAATTCTAAGTGTCGTTGGTTACTGATTTGTACTGCATCAAAAAAATTCTAAGTGTCACTGGTTACTGATTTGTACTGACTCTAAAAAATTCTAAGTGTCCTTGGTTACTGATTTGTACTGCATCAAAAAAATTCTAAGTGTCGTTGGTTACTGATTTGTACTGCATCAAAAAAATTCTAAGTGTCACTGGTTACTGATTTGTACTGACTCAAAAAAATTCTAAGTGTCGTTGGTTACTGATTTGTACTGCCTCAAAAAAATTCTAAGTGTTCTTGGTTACTGATTTGAACTGAGCCTAAAAAATTCTAAGTGTCACTGGTTACTGATTTGTACTGACTCAAAAAAATTCTAAGTGTCGTTGGTTACTGATTTGTACTGCCTCAAAAAAATTCTAAGTGTTCTTGGTTACTGATTTGTACTGACTGGAAAAAATTCTAAGTGTCACTGGTTACTGATTTGTACTGAGCCTAAAAAATTCTAAGTGTCACTGGTTACTGATTTGTACTGCCTCAAAAAAATTCTAAGTGTCGTCGGTTACTGATTTGTAACCACCGGGTCAAATCCGGCCGGGCTAGCCGGCCTCGAGCACTCAAAGTCGGTATGAGCAGTCAAGTTCGCTCCCATCACAGTTTGGACCCTAAAAAAAGTCTAAGTGTCACTGGTTACTGATTTGTACTGAGCCTAAAAAATTCTAAGTGTCACTGGTTACTGATTTGTACTGCCTCAAAAAAATTCTAAGTGTCGTCGGTTACTGATTTGTAACCACCGGGTCAAATCCGGCCGGGCTAGCCGGCCTCGAGCACTCAAAGTCGGTATGAGCAGTCAGGTTCGCTCCCATCACAGTTTGGACCACTTGCCGACTTGGGAAATGCACGAAAATCGGCCCCAACGCGGGGGCCGGTCCGCTCTCAAAGTCGAGACCTTCGGCTGAACCACCGGGTCAAATCCGGCCGGGCTAGCCGGCCTCGAGCACTCAAAGTCGGTATGAGCAGTCAAGTTCGCTCCCATCACAGTTTGGACCACTTGCCGACTTGGGAAATGCACGAAAATCGGCCCGAACGCGGGGGCCGGTCCGCTCTCAAAGTCGAGACCTTCGGCTGAACCACCGGGTCAAATCCGGCTGGGCTAGCCGCCCCCGAGCGCTCAAAGTCGGTATGAGCAGTCAAGTTCGGTCCCATCACAGTCTGGACCACTTGCCGACGTTGGAAATGCACGAAATTCACCCTGAACGCGGGGGCCGGTCCGCTCCCGAAGGCGGGACACTCACCCTAAGCCTGGCCCCACCGCCGGCCAACACACCCTTCAAAATCACACCCATCCGACAATGCTACTCAAAAAGGATCCAAATTCAGAAACACCCCCTTCAAAAGGCACTCCGTCCCCGGCCACACTACCGGGGCATGCTCCCCTGGGCGATAATTAAGCCCCCACGACTAATTGAAGCCAACCACAGCCGCAACTCGAAAGGAGAAGTCAGTAACCAATTCAAAAATGCACTTGGTTACTGACTTCTACAGACTCAAAAAAAATTCTAAGTGTCGTTGGTTACTGATTTGTACTGCATCAAAAAAATTCTAAGTGTCACTGGTTACTGATTTGTACTGACTCTAAAAAATTCTAAGTGTCACTGGTTACTGATTTGTACTGAGCCTAAAAAATTCTAAGTGTCGTTGGTTACTGATTTGTACTGCCTCGAAAAAATTCTAAGTGTCGTTGGTTACTGATTTGTACTGACTGAATAAAATTCTAAGTGTCACTGGTTACTGATTTGTACTGCCTCAAAAAAATTCTAAGTGTCACTGGTTACTGATTTGTACTGCCTCGAAAAAATTCTAAGTGTCACTGGTTACTGATTTGTAACCACCGGGTCAAATCCGGCTGGGCTAGCCGGCCTCGAGCACTCAAAGTCGGTATGAGCAGTCAAGTTCGCTCCCATCACAGTTTGGACCCTAAAAAATCTAAGTGTCACTGGTTACTGATTTGTACTGACTCAAAAAAATTCTAAGTGTCACTGGTTACTGATTTGTACTGACTGGAAAAAATTCTAAGTGTCGTTGGTTACTGATTTGTACTGCATCAAAAAAATTCTAAGTGTCACTGGTTACTGATTTGTACTGACTCTAAAAAATTCTAAGTGTCCTTGGTTACTGATTTGTACTGCATCAAAAAAATTCTAAGTGTCGTTGGTTACTGATTTGTACTGCATCAAAAAAATTCTAAGTGTCACTGGTTACTGATTTGTACTGACTCAAAAAAATTCTAAGTGTCGTTGGTTACTGATTTGTACTGCCTCAAAAAAATTCTAAGTGTTCTTGGTTACTGATTTGAACTGAGCCTAAAAAATTCTAAGTGTCACTGGTTACTGATTTGTACTGACTCAAAAAAATTCTAAGTGTCGTTGGTTACTGATTTGTACTGCCTCAAAAAAATTCTAAGTGTTCTTGGTTACTGATTTGTACTGACTGGAAAAAATTCTAAGTGTCACTGGTTACTGATTTGTACTGAGCCTAAAAAATTCTAAGTGTCACTGGTTACTGATTTGTACTGCCTCAAAAAAATTCTAAGTGTCGTCGGTTACTGATTTGTAACCACCGGGTCAAATCCGGCCGGGCTAGCCGGCCTCGAGCACTCAAAGTCGGTATGAGCAGTCAAGTTCGCTCCCATCACAGTTTGGACCCTAAAAAAAGTCTAAGTGTCACTGGTTACTGATTTGTACTGAGCCTAAAAAATTCTAAGTGTCACTGGTTACTGATTTGTACTGCCTCAAAAAAATTCTAAGTGTCGTCGGTTACTGATTTGTAACCACCGGGTCAAATCCGGCCGGGCTAGCCGGCCTCGAGCACTCAAAGTCGGTATGAGCAGTCAGGTTCGCTCCCATCACAGTTTGGACCACTTGCCGACTTGGGAAATGCACGAAAATCGGCCCCAACGCGGGGGCCGGTCCGCTCTCAAAGTCGAGACCTTCGGCTGAACCACCGGGTCAAATCCGGCCGGGCTAGCCGGCCTCGAGCACTCAAAGTCGGTATGAGCAGTCAAGTTCGCTCCCATCACAGTTTGGACCACTTGCCGACTTGGGAAATGCACGAAAATCGGCCCGAACGCGGGGGCCGGTCCGCTCTCAAAGTCGAGACCTTCGGCTGAACCACCGGGTCAAATCCGGCTGGGCTAGCCGCCCCCGAGCGCTCAAAGTCGGTATGAGCAGTCAAGTTCGGTCCCATCACAGTCTGGACCACTTGCCGACGTTGGAAATGCACGAAATTCACCCTGAACGCGGGGGCCGGTCCGCTCCCGAAGGCGGGACACTCACCCTAAGCCTGGCCCCACCGCCGGCCAACACACCCTTCAAAATCACACCCATCCGACAATGCTACTCAAAAAGGATCCAAATTCAGAAACACCCCCTTCAAAAGGCACTCCGTCCCCGGCCACACTACCGGGGCATGCTCCCCTGGGCGATAATTAAGCCCCCACGACTAATTGAAGCCAACC
This sequence comes from Chiloscyllium plagiosum, assembly GCF_037043375.1. Classification (NCBI taxonomy): domain Eukaryota; kingdom Metazoa; phylum Chordata; class Chondrichthyes; order Orectolobiformes; family Hemiscylliidae; genus Chiloscyllium; species Chiloscyllium plagiosum. The sequence continues at coordinate 104,187 of NW_028270199.1, read as the reverse complement.
ACAGCCGCAACTCGAAAGGAGAAGTCAGTAACCAATTCAAAAATGCACTTGGTTACTGACTTCTACAGACTCAAAAAAAATTCTAAGTGTCGTTGGTTACTGATTTGTACTGCATCAAAAAAATTCTAAGTGTCACTGGTTACTGATTTGTACTGACTCTAAAAAATTCTAAGTGTCACTGGTTACTGATTTGTACTGAGCCTAAAAAATTCTAAGTGTCGTTGGTTACTGATTTGTACTGCCTCGAAAAAATTCTAAGTGTCGTTGGTTACTGATTTGTACTGACTGAATAAAATTCTAAGTGTCACTGGTTACTGATTTGTACTGCCTCAAAAAAATTCTAAGTGTCACTGGTTACTGATTTGTACTGCCTCGAAAAAATTCTAAGTGTCACTGGTTACTGATTTGTAACCACCGGGTCAAATCCGGCTGGGCTAGCCGGCCTCGAGCACTCAAAGTCGGTATGAGCAGACAAGTTCGCTCCCATCACAGTTTGGACCCTAAAAAATCTAAGTGTCACTGGTTACTGATTTGTACTGACTCAAAAAAATTCTAAGTGTCACTGGTTACTGATTTGTACTGACTGGAAAAAATTCTAAGTGTCGTTGGTTACTGATTTGTACTGCATCAAAAAAATTCTAAGTGTCACTGGTTACTGATTTGTACTGACTCTAAAAAATTCTAAGTGTCCTTGGTTACTGATTTGTACTGCATCAAAAAAATTCTAAGTGTCGTTGGTTACTGATTTGTACTGCATCAAAAAAATTCTAAGTGTCACTGGTTACTGATTTGTACTGACTCAAAAAAATTCTAAGTGTCGTTGGTTACTGATTTGTACTGCCTCAAAAAAATTCTAAGTGTTCTTGGTTACTGATTTGAACTGAGCCTAAAAAATTCTAAGTGTCACTGGTTACTGATTTGTACTGACTCAAAAAAATTCTAAGTGTCGTTGGTTACTGATTTGTACTGCCTCAAAAAAATTCTAAGTGTTCTTGGTTACTGATTTGTACTGACTGGAAAAAATTCTAAGTGTCACTGGTTACTGATTTGTACTGAGCCTAAAAAATTCTAAGTGTCACTGGTTACTGATTTGTACTGCCTCAAAAAAATTCTAAGTGTCGTCGGTTACTGATTTGTAACCACCGGGTCAAATCCGGCCGGGCTAGCCGGCCTCGAGCACTCAAAGTCGGTATGAGCAGTCAAGTTCGCTCCCATCACAGTTTGGACCCTAAAAAAAGTCTAAGTGTCACTGGTTACTGATTTGTACTGAGCCTAAAAAATTCTAAGTGTCACTGGTTACTGATTTGTACTGCCTCAAAAAAATTCTAAGTGTCGTCGGTTACTGATTTGTAACCACCGGGTCAAATCCGGCCGGGCTAGCCGGCCTCGAGCACTCAAAGTCGGTATGAGCAGTCAGGTTCGCTCCCATCACAGTTTGGACCACTTGCCGACTTGGGAAATGCACGAAAATCGGCCCCAACGCGGGGGCCGGTCCGCTCTCAAAGTCGAGACCTTCGGCTGAACCACCGGGTCAAATCCGGCCGGGCTAGCCGGCCTCGAGCACTCAAAGTCGGTATGAGCAGTCAAGTTCGCTCCCATCACAGTTTGGACCACTTGCCGACTTGGGAAATGCACGAAAATCGGCCCGAACGCGGGGGCCGGTCCGCTCTCAAAGTCGAGACCTTCGGCTGAACCACCGGGTCAAATCCGGCTGGGCTAGCCGCCCCCGAGCGCTCAAAGTCGGTATGAGCAGTCAAGTTCGGTCCCATCACAGTCTGGACCACTTGCCGACGTTGGAAATGCACGAAATTCACCCTGAACGCGGGGGCCGGTCCGCTCCCGAAGGCGGGACACTCACCCTAAGCCTGGCCCCACCGCCGGCCAACACACCCTTCAAAATCACACCCATCCGACAATGCTACTCAAAAAGGATCCAAATTCAGAAACACCCCCTTCAAAAGGCACTCCGTCCCCGGCCACACTACCGGGGCATGCTCCCCTGGGCGATAATTAAGCCCCCACGACTAATTGAAGCCAACCACAGCCGCAACTCGAAAGGAGAAGTCAGTAACCAATTCAAAAATGCACTTGGTTACTGACTTCTACAGACTCAAAAAAAATTCTAAGTGTCGTTGGTTACTGATTTGTACTGCATCAAAAAAATTCTAAGTGTCACTGGTTACTGATTTGTACTGACTCTAAAAAATTCTAAGTGTCACTGGTTACTGATTTGTACTGAGCCTAAAAAATTCTAAGTGTCGTTGGTTACTGATTTGTACTGCCTCGAAAAAATTCTAAGTGTCGTTGGTTACTGATTTGTACTGACTGAATAAAATTCTAAGTGTCACTGGTTACTGATTTGTACTGCCTCAAAAAAATTCTAAGTGTCACTGGTTACTGATTTGTACTGCCTCGAAAAAATTCTAAGTGTCACTGGTTACTGATTTGTAACCACCGGGTCAAATCCGGCTGGGCTAGCCGGCCTCGAGCACTCAAAGTCGGTATGAGCAGTCAAGTTCGCTCCCATCACAGTTTGGACCCTAAAAAATCTAAGTGTCACTGGTTACTGATTTGTACTGACTCAAAAAAATTCTAAGTGTCACTGGTTACTGATTTGTACTGACTCTAAAAAATTCTAAGTGTCCTTGGTTACTGATTTGTACTGCATCAAAAAAATTCTAAGTGTCGTTGGTTACTGATTTGTACTGCATCAAAAAAATTCTAAGTGTCACTGGTTACTGATTTGTACTGACTCTAAAAAATTCTAAGTGTCACTGGTTACTGATTTGTACTGAGCCTAAAAAATTCTAAGTGTCGTTGGTTACTGATTTGTACTGCCTCGAAAAAATTCTAAGTGTCACTGGTTACTGATTTGTACTGACTCTAAAAAATTCTAAGTGTCCTTGGTTACTGATTTGTACTGCATCAAAAAAATTCTAAGTGTCGTTGGTTACTGATTTGTACTGCATCAAAAAAATTCTAAGTGTCACTGGTTACTGATTTGTACTGACTCTAAAAAATTCTAAGTGTCACTGGTTACTGATTTGTACTGAGCCTAAAAAATTCTAAGTGTCGTTGGTTACTGATTTGTACTGCCTCGAAAAAATTCTAAGTGTCACTGGTTACTGATTTGTACTGACTGGAAAAAATTCTAAGTGTCGTTGGTTACTGATTTGTACTGACTCAAAAAAATTCTAAGTGTCGTTGGTTACTGATTTGTACTGAGCCTAAAAAATTCTAAGTGTCACTGGTTACTGATTTGTACTGCCTCGAAAAAATTCTAAGTGTCACTGGTTACTGATTTGTAACCACCGGGTCAAATCCGGCCGGGCTAGCCGGCCTCGAGCACTCAAAGTCGGTATGAGCAGTCAAGTTCGCTCCCATCACAGTTTGGACCCTAAAAAATCTAAGTGTCACTGGTTACTGATTTGTACTGACTCAAAAAAATTCTAAGTGTCACTGGTTACTGATTTGTACTGACTGGAAAAAATTCTAAGTGTCGTTGGTTACTGATTTGTACTGCATCAAAAAAATTCTAAGTGTCACTGGTTACTGATTTGTACTGACTCAAAAAAATTCTAAGTGTCGTTGGTTACTGATTTGTACTGAGCCTAAAAAATTCTAAGTGTCACTGGTTACTGATTTGTACTGCCTCGAAAAAATTCTAAGTGTCACTGGTTACTGATTTGTAACCACCGGGTCAAATCCGGCTGGGCTAGCCGGCCTCGAGCACTCAAAGTCGGTATGAGCAGTCAAGTTCGCTCCCATCACAGTTTGGACCCTAAAAAATCTAAGTGTCACTGGTTACTGATTTGTACTGAGCCTAAAAAATTCTAAGTGTCACTGGTTACTGATTTGTACTGAGCCTAAAAAATTCTAAGTGTCCTTGGTTACTGATTTGTACTGACTGGAAAAAATTCTAAGTGTCACTGGTTACTGATTTGTACTGAGCCTAAAAAATTCTAAGTGTCACTGGTTACTGATTTGTACTGCCTCAAAAAAATTCTAAGTGTCGTTGGTTACTGATTTGTACTGCCTCGAAAAAATTCTAAGTGTTCTTGGTTACTGATTTGTACTGACTGGAAAAAATTCTAAGTGTCACTGGTTACTGATTTGTACTGAGCCTAAAAAATTCTAAGTGTCACTGGTTACTGATTTGTACTGCCTCAAAAAAATTCTAAGTGTCGTTGGTTACTGATTTGTACTGCCTCGAAAAATTTCTAAGTGTCACTGGTTACTGATTTGTACTGACTGGAAAAAATTCTAAGTGTCGTTGGTTACTGATTTGTACTGACTGAATAAAATTCTAAGTGTCACTGGTTACTGATTTGTACTGCCTCAAAAAAATTCTAAGTGTCACTGGTTACTGATTTGTACTGACTCTAAAAAATTCTAAGTGTCCTTGGTTACTGATTTGTACTGCATCAAAAAAATTCTAAGTGTCGTTGGTTACTGATTTGTACTGCATCAAAAAAATTCTAAGTGTCACTGGTTACTGATTTGTACTGACTCTAAAAAATTCTAAGTGTCACTGGTTACTGATTTGTACTGAGCCTAAAAAATTCTAAGTGTCGTTGGTTACTGATTTGTACTGCCTCGAAAAAATTCTAAGTGTCACTGGTTACTGATTTGTACTGACTGGAAAAAATTCTAAGTGTCACTGGTTACTGATTTGTACTGCCTCAAAAAAAATCTAAGTGTCACTGGTTACTGATTTGTACTGACTCAAAAAAATTCTAAGTGTCACTGGTTACTGATTTGTACTGACTGGAAAAAATTCTAAGTGTCGTTGGTTACTGATTTGTACTGCATCAAAAAAATTCTAAGTGTCACTGGTTACTGATTTGTACTGACTCTAAAAAATTCTAAGTGTCCTTGGTTACTGATTTGTACTGCATCAAAAAAATTCTAAGTGTCGTTGGTTACTGATTTGTACTGACTGGAAAAAATTCTAAGTGTCACTGGTTACTGATTTGTACTGACTCAAAAAAATTCTAAGTGTCGTTGGTTACTGATTTGTACTGCCTCTAAAAAATTCTAAGTGTTCTTGGTTACTGATTTGTACTGACTGGAAAAAATTCTAAGTGTCACTGGTTACTGATTTGTACTGAGCCTAAAAAATTCTAAGTGTCACTGGTTACTGATTTGTACTGCCTCAAAAAAATTCTAAGTGTCGTTGGTTACTGATTTGTACTGCCTCGAAAAATTTCTAAGTGTCACTGGTTACTGATTTGTACTGACTGGAAAAAATTCTAAGTGTCGTTGGTTACTGATTTGTACTGACTGAATAAAATTCTAAGTGTCACTGGTTACTGATTTGTACTGCCTCAAAAAAATTCTAAGTGTCACTGGTTACTGATTTGTACTGACTCTAAAAAATTCTAAGTGTCCTTGGTTACTGATTTGTACTGCATCAAAAAAATTCTAAGTGTCGTTGGTTACTGATTTGTACTGCATCAAAAAAATTCTAAGTGTCACTGGTTACTGATTTGTACTGACTCTAAAAAATTCTAAGTGTCACTGGTTACTGATTTGTACTGAGCCTAAAAAATTCTAAGTGTCGTTGGTTACTGATTTGTACTGCCTCGAAAAAATTCTAAGTGTCACTGGTTACTGATTTGTACTGACTGGAAAAAATTCTAAGTGTCGTTGGTTACTGATTTGTACTGACTCAAAAAAATTCTAAGTGTCACTGGTTACTGATTTGTACTGACTGAACAAAATTCTAAGTGTCGATGGTTACTGATTTGTACTGACTGAAATAAATTCTAAGTGACGTTGTTTACTGATTTGTAACCACCGGGTCAAATCCGGCCGGGCTAGCCGGCCTCGAGCACTCAAAGTCGGTATGAGCAGTCAAGTTCGCTCCCATCACAGTTTGGACCCTAAAAAAAGTCTAAGTGTCACTGGTTACTGATTTGTACTGAGCCTAAAAAATTCTAAGTGTCACTGGTTACTGATTTGTACTGACTCTAAAAAATTCTAAGTGTCACTGGTTACTGATTTGTACTGACTCTAAAAAATTCTAAGTGTCCTTGGTTACTGATTTGTACTGCATCAAAAAAATTCTAAGTGTCGTTGGTTACTGATTTGTACTGCATCAAAAAAATTCTAAGTGTCACTGGTTACTGATTTGTACTGACTCTAAAAAATTCTAAGTGTCACTGGTTACTGATTTGTACTGAGCCTAAAAAATTCTAAGTGTCGTTGGTTACTGATTTGTACTGCCTCGAAAAAATTCTAAGTGTCACTGGTTACTGATTTGTACTGACTGGAAAAAATTCTAAGTGTCGTTGGTTACTGATTTGTACTGACTCAAAAAAATTCTAAGTGTCACTGGTTACTGATTTGTACTGACTGAACAAAATTCTAAGTGTCGATGGTTACTGATTTGTACTGACTGAAATAAATTCTAAGTGACGTTGTTTACTGATTTGTAACCACCGGGTCAAATCCGGCCGGGCTAGCCGGCCTCGAGCACTCAAAGTCGGTATGAGCAGTCAAGTTCGCTCCCATCACAGTTTGGACCCTAAAAAAAGTCTAAGTGTCACTGGTTACTGATTTGTACTGAGCCTAAAAAATTCTAAGTGTCACTGGTTACTGATTTGTACTGCCTCAAAAAAATTCTAAGTGTCGTCGGTTACTGATTTGTAACCACCGGGTCAAATCCGGCCGGGCTAGCCGGCCTCGAGCACTCAAAGTCGGTATGAGCAGTCAGGTTCGCTCCCATCACAGTTTGGACCACTTGCCGACTTGGGAAATGCACGAAAATCGGCCCCAACGCGGGGGCCGGTCCGCTCTCAAAGTCGAGACCTTCGGCTGAACCACCGGGTCAAATCCGGCCGGGCTAGCCGGCCTCGAGCACTCAAAGTCGGTATGAGCAGTCAGGTTCGCTCCCATCACAGTTTGGACCACTTGCCGACTTGGGAAATGCACGAAAATCGGCCCGAACGCGGGGGCCGGTCCGCTCTCAAAGTCGAGACCTTCGGCTGAACCACCGGGTCAAATCCGGCTGGGCTAGCCGCCCCCGAGCGCTCAAAGTCGGTATGAGCAGTCAAGTTCGGTCCCATCACAGTCTGGACCACTTGCCGACGTTGGAAATGCACGAAATTCACCCTGAACGCGGGGGCCGGTCCGCTCCCGAAGGCGGGACACTCACCCTAAGCCTGGCCCCACCGCCGGCCAACACACCCTTCAAAATCACACCCATCCGACAATGCTACTCAAAAAGGATCCAAATTCAGAAACACCCCCTTCAAAAGGCACTCCGTCCCCGGCCACACTACCGGGGCATGCTCCCCTGGGCGATAATTAAGCCCCCACGACTAATTGAAGCCAACCACAGCCGCAACTCGAAAGGAGAAGCCAGTAACCAATTCAAAAATGCACTTGGTTACTGACTTCTACAGACTCAAAAAAAATTCTAAGTGTCGTTGGTTACTGATTTGTACTGCATCAAAAAAATTCTAAGTGTCACTGGTTACTGATTTGTACTGACTCTAAAAAATTCTAAGTGTCACTGGTTACTGATTTGTACTGAGCCTAAAAAATTCTAAGTGTCGTTGGTTACTGATTTGTACTGCCTCGAAAAAATTCTAAGTGTCGTTGGTTACTGATTTGTACTGACTGAATAAAATTCTAAGTGTCACTGGTTACTGATTTGTACTGCCTCAAAAAAATTCTAAGTGTCACTGGTTACTGATTTGTACTGCCTCGAAAAAATTCTAAGTGTCACTGGTTACTGATTTGTAACCACCGGGTCAAATCCGGCTGGGCTAGCCGGCCTCGAGCACTCAAAGTCGGTATGAGCAGTCAAGTTCGCTCCCATCACAGTTTGGACCCTAAAAAATCTAAGTGTCACTGGTTACTGATTTGTACTGACTCAAAAAAATTCTAAGTGTCACTGGTTACTGATTTGTACTGACTGGAAAAAATTCTAAGTGTCGTTGGTTACTGATTTGTACTGCATCAAAAAAATTCTAAGTGTCACTGGTTACTGATTTGTACTGACTCTAAAAAATTCTAAGTGTCCTTGGTTACTGATTTGTACTGCATCAAAAAAATTCTAAGTGTCGTTGGTTACTGATTTGTACTGCATCAAAAAAATTCTAAGTGTCACTGGTTACTGATTTGTACTGACTCAAAAAAATTCTAAGTGTCGTTGGTTACTGATTTGTACTGCCTCAAAAAAATTCTAAGTGTTCTTGGTTACTGATTTGAACTGAGCCTAAAAAATTCTAAGTGTCACTGGTTACTGATTTGTACTGACTCAAAAAAATTCTAAGTGTCGTTGGTTACTGATTTGTACTGCCTCAAAAAAATTCTAAGTGTTCTTGGTTACTGATTTGTACTGACTGGAAAAAATTCTAAGTGTCACTGGTTACTGATTTGTACTGAGCCTAAAAAATTCTAAGTGTCACTGGTTACTGATTTGTACTGCCTCAAAAAAATTCTAAGTGTCGTCGGTTACTGATTTGTAACCACCGGGTCAAATCCGGCCGGGCTAGCCGGCCTCGAGCACTCAAAGTCGGTATGAGCAGTCAAGTTCGCTCCCATCACAGTTTGGACCCTAAAAAAAGTCTAAGTGTCACTGGTTACTGATTTGTACTGAGCCTAAAAAATTCTAAGTGTCACTGGTTACTGATTTGTACTGCCTCAAAAAAATTCTAAGTGTCGTCGGTTACTGATTTGTAACCACCGGGTCAAATCCGGCCGGGCTAGCCGGCCTCGAGCACTCAAAGTCGGTATGAGCAGTCAGGTTCGCTCCCATCACAGTTTGGACCACTTGCCGACTTGGGAAATGCACGAAAATCGGCCCCAACGCGGGGGCCGGTCCGCTCTCAAAGTCGAGACCTTCGGCTGAACCACCGGGTCAAATCCGGCCGGGCTAGCCGGCCTCGAGCACTCAAAGTCGGTATGAGCAGTCAAGTTCGCTCCCATCACAGTTTGGACCACTTGCCGACTTGGGAAATGCACGAAAATCGGCCCGAACGCGGGGGCCGGTCCGCTCTCAAAGTCGAGACCTTCGGCTGAACCACCGGGTCAAATCCGGCTGGGCTAGCCGCCCCCGAGCGCTCAAAGTCGGTATGAGCAGTCAAGTTCGGTCCCATCACAGTCTGGACCACTTGCCGACGTTGGAAATGCACGAAATTCACCCTGAACGCGGGGGCCGGTCCGCTCCCGAAGGCGGGACACTCACCCTAAGCCTGGCCCCACCGCCGGCCAACACACCCTTCAAAATCACACCCATCCGACAATGCTACTCAAAAAGGATCCAAATTCAGAAACACCCCCTTCAAAAGGCACTCCGTCCCCGGCCACACTACCGGGGCATGCTCCCCTGGGCGATAATTAAGCCCCCACGACTAATTGAAGCCAACCACAGCCGCAACTCGAAAGGAGAAGTCAGTAACCAATTCAAAAATGCACTTGGTTACTGACTTCTACAGACTCAAAAAAAATTCTAAGTGTCGTTGGTTACTGATTTGTACTGCATCAAAAAAATTCTAAGTGTCACTGGTTACTGATTTGTACTGACTCTAAAAAATTCTAAGTGTCACTGGTTACTGATTTGTACTGAGCCTAAAAAATTCTAAGTGTCCTTGGTTACTGATTTGTACTGCCTCGAAAAAATTCTAAGTGTCGTTGGTTACTGATTTGTACTGACTGAATAAAATTCTAAGTGTCACTGGTTACTGATTTGTACTGCCTCAAAAAAATTCTAAGTGTCACTGGTTACTGATTTGTACTGCCTCGAAAAAATTCTAAGTGTCACTGGTTACTGATTTGTAACCACCGGGTCAAATCCGGCTGGGCTAGCCGGCCTCGAGCACTCAAAGTCGGTATGAGCAGTCAAGTTCGCTCCCATCACAGTTTGGACCCTAAAAAATCTAAGTGTCACTGGTTACTGATTTGTACTGACTCAAAAAAATTCTAAGTGTCACTGGTTACTGATTTGTACTGACTGGAAAAAATTCTAAGTGTCGTTGGTTACTGATTTGTACTGCATCAAAAAAATTCTAAGTGTCACTGGTTACTGATTTGTACTGACTCTAAAAAATTCTAAGTGTCCTTGGTTACTGATTTGTACTGCATCAAAAAAATTCTAAGTGTCGTTGGTTACTGATTTGTACTGCATCAAAAAAATTCTAAGTGTCACTGGTTACTGATTTGTACTGACTGGAAAAAATTCTAAGTGTCGTTGGTTACTGATTTGTACTGCCTCAAAAAAATTCTAAGTGTTCTTGGTTACTGATTTGAACTGAGCCTAAAAAATTCTAAGTGTCACTGGTTACTGATTTGTACTGACTCAAAAAAATTCTAAGTGTCGTTGGTTACTGATTTGTACTGCCTCAAAAAAATTCTAAGTGTTCTTGGTTACTGATTTGTACTGACTGGAAAAAATTCTAAGTGTCACTGGTTACTGATTTGTACTGAGCCTAAAAAATTCTAAGTGTCACTGGTTACTGATTTGTACTGCCTCAAAAAAATTCTAAGTGTCGTCGGTTACTGATTTGTAACCACCGGGTCAAATCCGGCCGGGCTAGCCGGCCTCGAGCACTCAAAGTCGGTATGAGCAGTCAAGTTCGCTCCCATCACAGTTTGGACCCTAAAAAAAGTCTAAGTGTCACTGGTTACTGATTTGTACTGAGCCTAAAAAATTCTAAGTGTCACTGGTTACTGATTTGTACTGCCTCAAAAAAATTCTAAGTGTCGTCGGTTACTGATTTGTAACCACCGGGTCAAATCCGGCCGGGCTAGCCGGCCTCGAGCACTCAAAGTCGGTATGAGCAGTCAGGTTCGCTCCCATCACAGTTTGGACCACTTGCCGACTTGGGAAATGCACGAAAATCGGCCCCAACGCGGGGGCCGGTCCGCTCTCAAAGTCGAGACCTTCGGCTGAACCACCGGGTCAAATCCGGCCGGGCTAGCCGGCCTCGAGCACTCAAAGTCGGTATGAGCAGTCAAGTTCGCTCCCATCACAGTTTGGACCACTTGCCGACTTGGGAAATGCACGAAAATCGGCCCGAACGCGGGGGCCGGTCCGCTCTCAAAGTCGAGACCTTCGGCTGAACCACCGGGTCAAATCCGGCTGGGCTAGCCGCCCCCGAGCGCTCAAAGTCGGTATGAGCAGTCAAGTTCGGTCCCATCACAGTCTGGACCACTTGCCGACGTTGGAAATGCACGAAATTCACCCTGAACGCGGGGGCCGGTCCGCTCCCGAAGGCGGGACACTCACCCTAAGCCTGGCCCCACCGCCGGCCAACACACCCTTCAAAATCACACCCATCCGACAATGCTACTCAAAAAGGATCCAAATTCAGAAACACCCCCTTCAAAAGGCACTCCGTCCCCGGCCACACTACCGGGGCATGCTCCCCTGGGCGATAATTAAGCCCCCACGACTAATTGAAGCCAACCACAGCCGCAACTCGAAAGGAGAAGTCAGTAACCAATTCAAAAATGCACTTGGTTACTGACTTCTACAGACTCAAAAAAAATTCTAAGTGTCGTTGGTTACTGATTTGTACTGCATCAAAAAAATTCTAAGTGTCACTGGTTACTGATTTGTACTGACTCTAAAAAATTCTAAGTGTCACTGGTTACTGATTTGTACTGAGCCTAAAAAATTCTAAGTGTCGTTGGTTACTGATTTGTACTGCCTCGAAAAAATTCTAAGTGTCGTTGGTTACTGATTTGTACTGACTGAATAAAATTCTAAGTGTCACTGGTTACTGATTTGTACTGCCTCAAAAAAATTCTAAGTGTCACTGGTTACTGATTTGTACTGCCTCGAAAAAATTCTAAGTGTCACTGGTTACTGATTTGTAACCACCGGGTCAAATCCGGCTGGGCTAGCCGGCCTCGAGCACTCAAAGTCGGTATGAGCAGTCAAGTTCGCTCCCATCACAGTTTGGACCCTAAAAAATCTAAGTGTCACTGGTTACTGATTTGTACTGACTCAAAAAAATTCTAAGTGTCACTGGTTACTGATTTGTACTGACTGGAAAAAATTCTAAGTGTCGTTGGTTACTGATTTGTACTGCATCAAAAAAATTCTAAGTGTCACTGGTTACTGATTTGTACTGACTCTAAAAAATTCTAAGTGTCCTTGGTTACTGATTTGTACTGCATCAAAAAAATTCTAAGTGTCGTTGGTTACTGATTTGTACTGCATCAAAAAAATTCTAAGTGTCACTGGTTACTGATTTGTACTGACTCAAAAAAATTCTAAGTGTCGTTGGTTACTGATTTGTACTGCCTCAAAAAAATTCTAAGTGTTCTTGGTTACTGATTTGAACTGAGCCTAAAAAATTCTAAGTGTCACTGGTTACTGATTTGTACTGACTCAAAAAAATTCTAAGTGTCGTTGGTTACTGATTTGTACTGCCTCAAAAAAATTCTAAGTGTTCTTGGTTACTGATTTGTACTGACTGGAAAAAATTCTAAGTGTCACTGGTTACTGATTTGTACTGAGCCTAAAAAATTCTAAGTGTCACTGGTTACTGATTTGTACTGCCTCAAAAAAATTCTAAGTGTCGTCGGTTACTGATTTGTAACCACCGGGTCAAATCCGGCCGGGCTAGCCGGCCTCGAGCACTCAAAGTCGGTATGAGCAGTCAAGTTCGCTCCCATCACAGTTTGGACCCTAAAAAAAGTCTAAGTGTCACTGGTTACTGATTTGTACTGAGCCTAAAAAATTCTAAGTGTCACTGGTTACTGATTTGTACTGCCTCAAAAAAATTCTAAGTGTCGTCGGTTACTGATTTGTAACCACCGGGTCAAATCCGGCCGGGCTAGCCGGCCTCGAGCACTCAAAGTCGGTATGAGCAGTCAGGTTCGCTCCCATCACAGTTTGGACCACTTGCCGACTTGGGAAATGCACGAAAATCGGCCCCAACGCGGGGGCCGGTCCGCTCTCAAAGTCGAGACCTTCGGCTGAACCACCGGGTCAAATCCGGCCGGGCTAGCCGGCCTCGAGCACTCAAAGTCGGTATGAGCAGTCAAGTTCGCTCCCATCACAGTTTGGACCACTTGCCGACTTGGGAAATGCACGAAAATCGGCCCGAACGCGGGGGCCGGTCCGCTCTCAAAGTCGAGACCTTCGGCTGAACCACCGGGTCAAATCCGGCTGGGCTAGCCGCCCCCGAGCGCTCAAAGTCGGTATGAGCAGTCAAGTTCGGTCCCATCACAGTCTGGACCACTTGCCGACGTTGGAAATGCACGAAATTCACCCTGAACGCGGGGGCCGGTCCGCTCCCGAAGGCGGGACACTCACCCTAAGCCTGGCCCCACCGCCGGCCAACACACCCTTCAAAATCACACCCATCCGACAATGCTACTCAAAAAGGATCCAAATTCAGAAACACCCCCTTCAAAAGGCACTCCGTCCCCGGCCACACTACCGGGGCATGCTCCCCTGGGCGATAATTAAGCCCCCACGACTAATTGAAGCCAACCACAGCCGCAACTCGAAAGGAGAAGTCAGTAACCAATTCAAAAATGCACTTGGTTACTGACTTCTACAGACTCAAAAAAAATTCTAAGTGTCGTTGGTTACTGATTTGTACTGCATCAAAAAAATTCTAAGTGTCACTGGTTACTGATTTGTACTGACTCTAAAAAATTCTAAGTGTCACTGGTTACTGATTTGTACTGAGCCTAAAAAATTCTAAGTGTCGTTGGTTACTGATTTGTACTGCCTCGAAAAAATTCTAAGTGTCGTTGGTTACTGATTTGTACTGACTGAATAAAATTCTAAGTGTCACTGGTTACTGATTTGTACTGCCTCAAAAAAATTCTAAGTGTCACTGGTTACTGATTTGTACTGCCTCGAAAAAATTCTAAGTGTCACTGGTTACTGATTTGTAACCACCGGGTCAAATCCGGCTGGGCTAGCCGGCCTCGAGCACTCAAAGTCGGTATGAGCAGTCAAGTTCGCTCCCATCACAGTTTGGACCCTAAAAAATCTAAGTGTCACTGGTTACTGATTTGTACTGACTCAAAAAAATTCTAAGTGTCACTGGTTACTGATTTGTACTGACTGGAAAAAATTCTAAGTGTCGTTGGTTACTGATTTGTACTGCATCAAAAAAATTCTAAGTGTCACTGGTTACTGATTTGTACTGACTCTAAAAAATTCTAAGTGTCCTTGGTTACTGATTTGTACTGCATCAAAAAAATTCTAAGTGTCGTTGGTTACTGATTTGTACTGCATCAAAAAAATTCTAAGTGTCACTGGTTACTGATTTGTACTGACTCAAAAAAATTCTAAGTGTCGTTGGTTACTGATTTGTACTGCCTCAAAAAAATTCTAAGTGTTCTTGGTTACTGATTTGAACTGAGCCTAAAAAATTCTAAGTGTCACTGGTTACTGATTTGTACTGACTCAAAAAAATTCTAAGTGTCGTTGGTTACTGATTTGTACTGCCTCAAAAAAATTCTAAGTGTTCTTGGTTACTGATTTGTACTGACTGGAAAAAATTCTAAGTGTCACTGGTTACTGATTTGTACTGAGCCTAAAAAATTCTAAGTGTCACTGGTTACTGATTTGTACTGCCTCAAAAAAATTCTAAGTGTCGTCGGTTACTGATTTGTAACCACCGGGTCAAATCCGGCCGGGCTAGCCGGCCTCGAGCACTCAAAGTCGGTATGAGCAGTCAAGTTCGCTCCCATCACAGTTTGGACCCTAAAAAAAGTCTAAGTGTCACTGGTTACTGATTTGTACTGAGCCTAAAAAATTCTAAGTGTCACTGGTTACTGATTTGTACTGCCTCAAAAAAATTCTAAGTGTCGTCGGTTACTGATTTGTAACCACCGGGTCAAATCCGGCCGGGCTAGCCGGCCTCGAGCACTCAAAGTCGGTATGAGCAGTCAGGTTCGCTCCCATCACAGTTTGGACCACTTGCCGACTTGGGAAATGCACGAAAATCGGCCCCAACGCGGGGGCCGGTCCGCTCTCAAAGTCGAGACCTTCGGCTGAACCACCGGGTCAAATCCGGCCGGGCTAGCCGGCCTCGAGCACTCAAAGTCGGTATGAGCAGTCAAGTTCGCTCCCATCACAGTTTGGACCACTTGCCGACTTGGGAAATGCACGAAAATCGGCCCGAACGCGGGGGCCGGTCCGCTCTCAAAGTCGAGACCTTCGGCTGAACCACCGGGTCAAATCCGGCTGGGCTAGCCGCCCCCGAGCGCTCAAAGTCGGTATGAGCAGTCAAGTTCGGTCCCATCACAGTCTGGACCACTTGCCGACGTTGGAAATGCACGAAATTCACCCTGAACGCGGGGGCCGGTCCGCTCCCGAAGGCGGGACACTCACCCTAAGCCTGGCCCCACCGCCGGCCAACACACCCTTCAAAATCACACCCATCCGACAATGCTACTCAAAAAGGATCCAAATTCAGAAACACCCCCTTCAAAAGGCACTCCGTCCCCGGCCACACTACCGGGGCATGCTCCCCTGGGCGATAATTAAGCCCCCACGACTAATTGAAGCCAACCACAGCCGCAACTCGAAAGGAGAAGTCAGTAACCAATTCAAAAATGCACTTGGTTACTGACTTCTACAGACTCAAAAAAAATTCTAAGTGTCGTTGGTTACTGATTTGTACTGCATCAAAAAAATTCTAAGTGTCACTGGTTACTGATTTGTACTGACTCTAAAAAATTCTAAGTGTCACTGGTTACTGATTTGTACTGAGCCTAAAAAATTCTAAGTGTCGTTGGTTACTGATTTGTACTGCCTCGAAAAAATTCTAAGTGTCGTTGGTTACTGATTTGTACTGACTGAATAAAATTCTAAGTGTCACTGGTTACTGATTTGTACTGCCTCAAAAAAATTCTAAGTGTCACTGGTTACTGATTTGTACTGCCTCGAAAAAATTCTAAGTGTCACTGGTTACTGATTTGTAACCACCGGGTCAAATCCGGCTGGGCTAGCCGGCCTCGAGCACTCAAAGTCGGTATGAGCAGTCAAGTTCGCTCCCATCACAGTTTGGACCCTAAAAAATCTAAGTGTCACTGGTTACTGATTTGTACTGACTCAAAAAAATTCTAAGTGTCACTGGTTACTGATTTGTACTGACTGGAAAAAATTCTAAGTGTCGTTGGTTACTGATTTGTACTGCATCAAAAAAATTCTAAGTGTCACTGGTTACTGATTTGTACTGACTCTAAAAAATTCTAAGTGTCCTTGGTTACTGATTTGTACTGCATCAAAAAAATTCTAAGTGTCGTTGGTTACTGATTTGTACTGCATCAAAAAAATTCTAAGTGTCACTGGTTACTGATTTGTACTGACTCAAAAAAATTCTAAGTGTCGTTGGTTACTGATTTGTACTGCCTCAAAAAAATTCTAAGTGTTCTTGGTTACTGATTTGAACTGAGCCTAAAAAATTCTAAGTGTCACTGGTTACTGATTTGTACTGACTCAAAAAAATTCTAAGTGTCGTTGGTTACTGATTTGTACTGCCTCAAAAAAATTCTAAGTGTTCTTGGTTACTGATTTGTACTGACTGGAAAAAATTCTAAGTGTCACTGGTTACTGATTTGTACTGAGCCTAAAAAATTCTAAGTGTCACTGGTTACTGATTTGTACTGCCTCAAAAAAATTCTAAGTGTCGTCGGTTACTGATTTGTAACCACCGGGTCAAATCCGGCCGGGCTAGCCGGCCTCGAGCACTCAAAGTCGGTATGAGCAGTCAAGTTCGCTCCCATCACAGTTTGGACCCTAAAAAAAGTCTAAGTGTCACTGGTTACTGATTTGTACTGAGCCTAAAAAATTCTAAGTGTCACTGGTTACTGATTTGTACTGCCTCAAAAAAATTCTAAGTGTCGTCGGTTACTGATTTGTAACCACCGGGTCAAATCCGGCCGGGCTAGCCGGCCTCGAGCACTCAAAGTCGGTATGAGCAGTCAGGTTCGCTCCCATCACAGTTTGGACCACTTGCCGACTTGGGAAATGCACGAAAATCGGCCCCAACGCGGGGGCCGGTCCGCTCTCAAAGTCGAGACCTTCGGCTGAACCACCGGGTCAAATCCGGCCGGGCTAGCCGGCCTCGAGCACTCAAAGTCGGTATGAGCAGTCAAGTTCGCTCCCATCACAGTTTGGACCACTTGCCGACTTGGGAAATGCACGAAAATCGGCCCGAACGCGGGGGCCGGTCCGCTCTCAAAGTCGAGACCTTCGGCTGAACCACCGGGTCAAATCCGGCTGGGCTAGCCGCCCCCGAGCGCTCAAAGTCGGTATGAGCAGTCAAGTTCGGTCCCATCACAGTCTGGACCACTTGCCGACGTTGGAAATGCACGAAATTCACCCTGAACGCGGGGGCCGGTCCGCTCCCGAAGGCGGGACACTCACCCTAAGCCTGGCCCCACCGCCGGCCAACACACCCTTCAAAATCACACCCATCCGACAATGCTACTCAAAAAGGATCCAAATTCAGAAACACCCCCTTCAAAAGGCACTCCGTCCCCGGCCACACTACCGGGGCATGCTCCCCTGGGCGATAATTAAGCCCCCACGACTAATTGAAGCCAACCACAGCCGCAACTCGAAAGGAGAAGTCAGTAACCAATTCAAAAATGCACTTGGTTACTGACTTCTACAGACTCAAAAAAAATTCTAAGTGTCGTTGGTTACTGATTTGTACTGCATCAAAAAAATTCTAAGTGTCACTGGTTACTGATTTGTACTGACTCTAAAAAATTCTAAGTGTCACTGGTTACTGATTTGTACTGAGCCTAAAAAATTCTAAGTGTCGTTGGTTACTGATTTGTACTGCCTCGAAAAAATTCTAAGTGTCGTTGGTTACTGATTTGTACTGACTGAATAAAATTCTAAGTGTCACTGGTTACTGATTTGTACTGCCTCAAAAAAATTCTAAGTGTCACTGGTTACTGATTTGTACTGCCTCGAAAAAATTCTAAGTGTCACTGGTTACTGATTTGTAACCACCGGGTCAAATCCGGCTGGGCTAGCCGGCCTCGAGCACTCAAAGTCGGTATGAGCAGACAAGTTCGCTCCCATCACAGTTTGGACCCTAAAAAATCTAAGTGTCACTGGTTACTGATTTGTACTGACTCAAAAAAATTCTAAGTGTCACTGGTTACTGATTTGTACTGACTGGAAAAAATTCTAAGTGTCGTTGGTTACTGATTTGTACTGCATCAAAAAAATTCTAAGTGTCACTGGTTACTGATTTGTACTGACTCTAAAAAATTCTAAGTGTCCTTGGTTACTGATTTGTACTGCATCAAAAAAATTCTAAGTGTCGTTGGTTACTGATTTGTACTGCATCAAAAAAATTCTAAGTGTCACTGGTTACTGATTTGTACTGACTCAAAAAAATTCTAAGTGTCGTTGGTTACTGATTTGTACTGCCTCAAAAAAATTCTAAGTGTTCTTGGTTACTGATTTGAACTGAGCCTAAAAAATTCTAAGTGTCACTGGTTACTGATTTGTACTGACTCAAAAAAATTCTAAGTGTCGTTGGTTACTGATTTGTACTGCCTCAAAAAAATTCTAAGTGTTCTTGGTTACTGATTTGTACTGACTGGAAAAAATTCTAAGTGTCACTGGTTACTGATTTGTACTGAGCCTAAAAAATTCTAAGTGTCACTGGTTACTGATTTGTACTGCCT
This sequence comes from Chiloscyllium plagiosum, assembly GCF_037043375.1. Taxonomy (NCBI): domain Eukaryota; kingdom Metazoa; phylum Chordata; class Chondrichthyes; order Orectolobiformes; family Hemiscylliidae; genus Chiloscyllium; species Chiloscyllium plagiosum. The sequence goes on along the minus strand of NW_028270199.1, from coordinate 85,545 downwards.
CAAAAAAATTCTAAGTGTCGTCGGTTACTGATTTGTAACCACCGGGTCAAATCCGGCCGGGCTAGCCGGCCTCGAGCACTCAAAGTCGGTATGAGCAGTCAAGTTCGCTCCCATCACAGTTTGGACCCTAAAAAAAGTCTAAGTGTCACTGGTTACTGATTTGTACTGAGCCTAAAAAATTCTAAGTGTCACTGGTTACTGATTTGTACTGCCTCAAAAAAATTCTAAGTGTCGTCGGTTACTGATTTGTAACCACCGGGTCAAATCCGGCCGGGCTAGCCGGCCTCGAGCACTCAAAGTCGGTATGAGCAGTCAGGTTCGCTCCCATCACAGTTTGGACCACTTGCCGACTTGGGAAATGCACGAAAATCGGCCCCAACGCGGGGGCCGGTCCGCTCTCAAAGTCGAGACCTTCGGCTGAACCACCGGGTCAAATCCGGCCGGGCTAGCCGGCCTCGAGCACTCAAAGTCGGTATGAGCAGTCAAGTTCGCTCCCATCACAGTTTGGACCACTTGCCGACTTGGGAAATGCACGAAAATCGGCCCGAACGCGGGGGCCGGTCCGCTCTCAAAGTCGAGACCTTCGGCTGAACCACCGGGTCAAATCCGGCTGGGCTAGCCGCCCCCGAGCGCTCAAAGTCGGTATGAGCAGTCAAGTTCGGTCCCATCACAGTCTGGACCACTTGCCGACGTTGGAAATGCACGAAATTCACCCTGAACGCGGGGGCCGGTCCGCTCCCGAAGGCGGGACACTCACCCTAAGCCTGGCCCCACCGCCGGCCAACACACCCTTCAAAATCACACCCATCCGACAATGCTACTCAAAAAGGATCCAAATTCAGAAACACCCCCTTCAAAAGGCACTCCGTCCCCGGCCACACTACCGGGGCATGCTCCCCTGGGCGATAATTAAGCCCCCACGACTAATTGAAGCCAACCACAGCCGCAACTCGAAAGGAGAAGTCAGTAACCAATTCAAAAATGCACTTGGTTACTGACTTCTACAGACTCAAAAAAAATTCTAAGTGTCGTTGGTTACTGATTTGTACTGCATCAAAAAAATTCTAAGTGTCACTGGTTACTGATTTGTACTGACTCTAAAAAATTCTAAGTGTCACTGGTTACTGATTTGTACTGAGCCTAAAAAATTCTAAGTGTCGTTGGTTACTGATTTGTACTGCCTCGAAAAAATTCTAAGTGTCGTTGGTTACTGATTTGTACTGACTGAATAAAATTCTAAGTGTCACTGGTTACTGATTTGTACTGCCTCAAAAAAATTCTAAGTGTCACTGGTTACTGATTTGTACTGCCTCGAAAAAATTCTAAGTGTCACTGGTTACTGATTTGTAACCACCGGGTCAAATCCGGCTGGGCTAGCCGGCCTCGAGCACTCAAAGTCGGTATGAGCAGTCAAGTTCGCTCCCATCACAGTTTGGACCCTAAAAAATCTAAGTGTCACTGGTTACTGATTTGTACTGACTCAAAAAAATTCTAAGTGTCACTGGTTACTGATTTGTACTGACTCTAAAAAATTCTAAGTGTCCTTGGTTACTGATTTGTACTGCATCAAAAAAATTCTAAGTGTCGTTGGTTACTGATTTGTACTGCATCAAAAAAATTCTAAGTGTCACTGGTTACTGATTTGTACTGACTCTAAAAAATTCTAAGTGTCACTGGTTACTGATTTGTACTGAGCCTAAAAAATTCTAAGTGTCGTTGGTTACTGATTTGTACTGCCTCGAAAAAATTCTAAGTGTCACTGGTTACTGATTTGTACTGACTCTAAAAAATTCTAAGTGTCCTTGGTTACTGATTTGTACTGCATCAAAAAAATTCTAAGTGTCGTTGGTTACTGATTTGTACTGCATCAAAAAAATTCTAAGTGTCACTGGTTACTGATTTGTACTGACTCTAAAAAATTCTAAGTGTCACTGGTTACTGATTTGTACTGAGCCTAAAAAATTCTAAGTGTCGTTGGTTACTGATTTGTACTGCCTCGAAAAAATTCTAAGTGTCACTGGTTACTGATTTGTACTGACTGGAAAAAATTCTAAGTGTCGTTGGTTACTGATTTGTACTGACTCAAAAAAATTCTAAGTGTCGTTGGTTACTGATTTGTACTGAGCCTAAAAAATTCTAAGTGTCACTGGTTACTGATTTGTACTGCCTCGAAAAAATTCTAAGTGTCACTGGTTACTGATTTGTAACCACCGGGTCAAATCCGGCCGGGCTAGCCGGCCTCGAGCACTCAAAGTCGGTATGAGCAGTCAAGTTCGCTCCCATCACAGTTTGGACCCTAAAAAATCTAAGTGTCACTGGTTACTGATTTGTACTGACTCAAAAAAATTCTAAGTGTCACTGGTTACTGATTTGTACTGACTGGAAAAAATTCTAAGTGTCGTTGGTTACTGATTTGTACTGCATCAAAAAAATTCTAAGTGTCACTGGTTACTGATTTGTACTGACTCAAAAAAATTCTAAGTGTCGTTGGTTACTGATTTGTACTGAGCCTAAAAAATTCTAAGTGTCACTGGTTACTGATTTGTACTGCCTCGAAAAAATTCTAAGTGTCACTGGTTACTGATTTGTAACCACCGGGTCAAATCCGGCTGGGCTAGCCGGCCTCGAGCACTCAAAGTCGGTATGAGCAGTCAAGTTCGCTCCCATCACAGTTTGGACCCTAAAAAATCTAAGTGTCACTGGTTACTGATTTGTACTGAGCCTAAAAAATTCTAAGTGTCACTGGTTACTGATTTGTACTGAGCCTAAAAAATTCTAAGTGTCCTTGGTTACTGATTTGTACTGACTGGAAAAAATTCTAAGTGTCACTGGTTACTGATTTGTACTGAGCCTAAAAAATTCTAAGTGTCACTGGTTACTGATTTGTACTGCCTCAAAAAAATTCTAAGTGTCGTTGGTTACTGATTTGTACTGCCTCGAAAAAATTCTAAGTGTTCTTGGTTACTGATTTGTACTGACTGGAAAAAATTCTAAGTGTCACTGGTTACTGATTTGTACTGAGCCTAAAAAATTCTAAGTGTCACTGGTTACTGATTTGTACTGCCTCAAAAAAATTCTAAGTGTCGTTGGTTACTGATTTGTACTGCCTCGAAAAATTTCTAAGTGTCACTGGTTACTGATTTGTACTGACTGGAAAAAATTCTAAGTGTCGTTGGTTACTGATTTGTACTGACTGAATAAAATTCTAAGTGTCACTGGTTACTGATTTGTACTGCCTCAAAAAAATTCTAAGTGTCACTGGTTACTGATTTGTACTGACTCTAAAAAATTCTAAGTGTCCTTGGTTACTGATTTGTACTGCATCAAAAAAATTCTAAGTGTCGTTGGTTACTGATTTGTACTGCATCAAAAAAATTCTAAGTGTCACTGGTTACTGATTTGTACTGACTCTAAAAAATTCTAAGTGTCACTGGTTACTGATTTGTACTGAGCCTAAAAAATTCTAAGTGTCGTTGGTTACTGATTTGTACTGCCTCGAAAAAATTCTAAGTGTCACTGGTTACTGATTTGTACTGACTGGAAAAAATTCTAAGTGTCACTGGTTACTGATTTGTACTGCCTCAAAAAAAATCTAAGTGTCACTGGTTACTGATTTGTACTGACTCAAAAAAATTCTAAGTGTCACTGGTTACTGATTTGTACTGACTGGAAAAAATTCTAAGTGTCGTTGGTTACTGATTTGTACTGCATCAAAAAAATTCTAAGTGTCACTGGTTACTGATTTGTACTGACTCTAAAAAATTCTAAGTGTCCTTGGTTACTGATTTGTACTGCATCAAAAAAATTCTAAGTGTCGTTGGTTACTGATTTGTACTGACTGGAAAAAATTCTAAGTGTCACTGGTTACTGATTTGTACTGACTCAAAAAAATTCTAAGTGTCGTTGGTTACTGATTTGTACTGCCTCTAAAAAATTCTAAGTGTTCTTGGTTACTGATTTGTACTGACTGGAAAAAATTCTAAGTGTCACTGGTTACTGATTTGTACTGAGCCTAAAAAATTCTAAGTGTCACTGGTTACTGATTTGTACTGCCTCAAAAAAATTCTAAGTGTCGTTGGTTACTGATTTGTACTGCCTCGAAAAATTTCTAAGTGTCACTGGTTACTGATTTGTACTGACTGGAAAAAATTCTAAGTGTCGTTGGTTACTGATTTGTACTGACTGAATAAAATTCTAAGTGTCACTGGTTACTGATTTGTACTGCCTCAAAAAAATTCTAAGTGTCACTGGTTACTGATTTGTACTGACTCTAAAAAATTCTAAGTGTCCTTGGTTACTGATTTGTACTGCATCAAAAAAATTCTAAGTGTCGTTGGTTACTGATTTGTACTGCATCAAAAAAATTCTAAGTGTCACTGGTTACTGATTTGTACTGACTCTAAAAAATTCTAAGTGTCACTGGTTACTGATTTGTACTGAGCCTAAAAAATTCTAAGTGTCGTTGGTTACTGATTTGTACTGCCTCGAAAAAATTCTAAGTGTCACTGGTTACTGATTTGTACTGACTGGAAAAAATTCTAAGTGTCGTTGGTTACTGATTTGTACTGACTCAAAAAAATTCTAAGTGTCACTGGTTACTGATTTGTACTGACTGAACAAAATTCTAAGTGTCGATGGTTACTGATTTGTACTGACTGAAATAAATTCTAAGTGACGTTGTTTACTGATTTGTAACCACCGGGTCAAATCCGGCCGGGCTAGCCGGCCTCGAGCACTCAAAGTCGGTATGAGCAGTCAAGTTCGCTCCCATCACAGTTTGGACCCTAAAAAAAGTCTAAGTGTCACTGGTTACTGATTTGTACTGAGCCTAAAAAATTCTAAGTGTCACTGGTTACTGATTTGTACTGACTCTAAAAAATTCTAAGTGTCACTGGTTACTGATTTGTACTGACTCTAAAAAATTCTAAGTGTCCTTGGTTACTGATTTGTACTGCATCAAAAAAATTCTAAGTGTCGTTGGTTACTGATTTGTACTGCATCAAAAAAATTCTAAGTGTCACTGGTTACTGATTTGTACTGACTCTAAAAAATTCTAAGTGTCACTGGTTACTGATTTGTACTGAGCCTAAAAAATTCTAAGTGTCGTTGGTTACTGATTTGTACTGCCTCGAAAAAATTCTAAGTGTCACTGGTTACTGATTTGTACTGACTGGAAAAAATTCTAAGTGTCGTTGGTTACTGATTTGTACTGACTCAAAAAAATTCTAAGTGTCACTGGTTACTGATTTGTACTGACTGAACAAAATTCTAAGTGTCGATGGTTACTGATTTGTACTGACTGAAATAAATTCTAAGTGACGTTGTTTACTGATTTGTAACCACCGGGTCAAATCCGGCCGGGCTAGCCGGCCTCGAGCACTCAAAGTCGGTATGAGCAGTCAAGTTCGCTCCCATCACAGTTTGGACCCTAAAAAAAGTCTAAGTGTCACTGGTTACTGATTTGTACTGAGCCTAAAAAATTCTAAGTGTCACTGGTTACTGATTTGTACTGCCTCAAAAAAATTCTAAGTGTCGTCGGTTACTGATTTGTAACCACCGGGTCAAATCCGGCCGGGCTAGCCGGCCTCGAGCACTCAAAGTCGGTATGAGCAGTCAGGTTCGCTCCCATCACAGTTTGGACCACTTGCCGACTTGGGAAATGCACGAAAATCGGCCCCAACGCGGGGGCCGGTCCGCTCTCAAAGTCGAGACCTTCGGCTGAACCACCGGGTCAAATCCGGCCGGGCTAGCCGGCCTCGAGCACTCAAAGTCGGTATGAGCAGTCAGGTTCGCTCCCATCACAGTTTGGACCACTTGCCGACTTGGGAAATGCACGAAAATCGGCCCGAACGCGGGGGCCGGTCCGCTCTCAAAGTCGAGACCTTCGGCTGAACCACCGGGTCAAATCCGGCTGGGCTAGCCGCCCCCGAGCGCTCAAAGTCGGTATGAGCAGTCAAGTTCGGTCCCATCACAGTCTGGACCACTTGCCGACGTTGGAAATGCACGAAATTCACCCTGAACGCGGGGGCCGGTCCGCTCCCGAAGGCGGGACACTCACCCTAAGCCTGGCCCCACCGCCGGCCAACACACCCTTCAAAATCACACCCATCCGACAATGCTACTCAAAAAGGATCCAAATTCAGAAACACCCCCTTCAAAAGGCACTCCGTCCCCGGCCACACTACCGGGGCATGCTCCCCTGGGCGATAATTAAGCCCCCACGACTAATTGAAGCCAACCACAGCCGCAACTCGAAAGGAGAAGCCAGTAACCAATTCAAAAATGCACTTGGTTACTGACTTCTACAGACTCAAAAAAAATTCTAAGTGTCGTTGGTTACTGATTTGTACTGCATCAAAAAAATTCTAAGTGTCACTGGTTACTGATTTGTACTGACTCTAAAAAATTCTAAGTGTCACTGGTTACTGATTTGTACTGAGCCTAAAAAATTCTAAGTGTCGTTGGTTACTGATTTGTACTGCCTCGAAAAAATTCTAAGTGTCGTTGGTTACTGATTTGTACTGACTGAATAAAATTCTAAGTGTCACTGGTTACTGATTTGTACTGCCTCAAAAAAATTCTAAGTGTCACTGGTTACTGATTTGTACTGCCTCGAAAAAATTCTAAGTGTCACTGGTTACTGATTTGTAACCACCGGGTCAAATCCGGCTGGGCTAGCCGGCCTCGAGCACTCAAAGTCGGTATGAGCAGTCAAGTTCGCTCCCATCACAGTTTGGACCCTAAAAAATCTAAGTGTCACTGGTTACTGATTTGTACTGACTCAAAAAAATTCTAAGTGTCACTGGTTACTGATTTGTACTGACTGGAAAAAATTCTAAGTGTCGTTGGTTACTGATTTGTACTGCATCAAAAAAATTCTAAGTGTCACTGGTTACTGATTTGTACTGACTCTAAAAAATTCTAAGTGTCCTTGGTTACTGATTTGTACTGCATCAAAAAAATTCTAAGTGTCGTTGGTTACTGATTTGTACTGCATCAAAAAAATTCTAAGTGTCACTGGTTACTGATTTGTACTGACTCAAAAAAATTCTAAGTGTCGTTGGTTACTGATTTGTACTGCCTCAAAAAAATTCTAAGTGTTCTTGGTTACTGATTTGAACTGAGCCTAAAAAATTCTAAGTGTCACTGGTTACTGATTTGTACTGACTCAAAAAAATTCTAAGTGTCGTTGGTTACTGATTTGTACTGCCTCAAAAAAATTCTAAGTGTTCTTGGTTACTGATTTGTACTGACTGGAAAAAATTCTAAGTGTCACTGGTTACTGATTTGTACTGAGCCTAAAAAATTCTAAGTGTCACTGGTTACTGATTTGTACTGCCTCAAAAAAATTCTAAGTGTCGTCGGTTACTGATTTGTAACCACCGGGTCAAATCCGGCCGGGCTAGCCGGCCTCGAGCACTCAAAGTCGGTATGAGCAGTCAAGTTCGCTCCCATCACAGTTTGGACCCTAAAAAAAGTCTAAGTGTCACTGGTTACTGATTTGTACTGAGCCTAAAAAATTCTAAGTGTCACTGGTTACTGATTTGTACTGCCTCAAAAAAATTCTAAGTGTCGTCGGTTACTGATTTGTAACCACCGGGTCAAATCCGGCCGGGCTAGCCGGCCTCGAGCACTCAAAGTCGGTATGAGCAGTCAGGTTCGCTCCCATCACAGTTTGGACCACTTGCCGACTTGGGAAATGCACGAAAATCGGCCCCAACGCGGGGGCCGGTCCGCTCTCAAAGTCGAGACCTTCGGCTGAACCACCGGGTCAAATCCGGCCGGGCTAGCCGGCCTCGAGCACTCAAAGTCGGTATGAGCAGTCAAGTTCGCTCCCATCACAGTTTGGACCACTTGCCGACTTGGGAAATGCACGAAAATCGGCCCGAACGCGGGGGCCGGTCCGCTCTCAAAGTCGAGACCTTCGGCTGAACCACCGGGTCAAATCCGGCTGGGCTAGCCGCCCCCGAGCGCTCAAAGTCGGTATGAGCAGTCAAGTTCGGTCCCATCACAGTCTGGACCACTTGCCGACGTTGGAAATGCACGAAATTCACCCTGAACGCGGGGGCCGGTCCGCTCCCGAAGGCGGGACACTCACCCTAAGCCTGGCCCCACCGCCGGCCAACACACCCTTCAAAATCACACCCATCCGACAATGCTACTCAAAAAGGATCCAAATTCAGAAACACCCCCTTCAAAAGGCACTCCGTCCCCGGCCACACTACCGGGGCATGCTCCCCTGGGCGATAATTAAGCCCCCACGACTAATTGAAGCCAACCACAGCCGCAACTCGAAAGGAGAAGTCAGTAACCAATTCAAAAATGCACTTGGTTACTGACTTCTACAGACTCAAAAAAAATTCTAAGTGTCGTTGGTTACTGATTTGTACTGCATCAAAAAAATTCTAAGTGTCACTGGTTACTGATTTGTACTGACTCTAAAAAATTCTAAGTGTCACTGGTTACTGATTTGTACTGAGCCTAAAAAATTCTAAGTGTCCTTGGTTACTGATTTGTACTGCCTCGAAAAAATTCTAAGTGTCGTTGGTTACTGATTTGTACTGACTGAATAAAATTCTAAGTGTCACTGGTTACTGATTTGTACTGCCTCAAAAAAATTCTAAGTGTCACTGGTTACTGATTTGTACTGCCTCGAAAAAATTCTAAGTGTCACTGGTTACTGATTTGTAACCACCGGGTCAAATCCGGCTGGGCTAGCCGGCCTCGAGCACTCAAAGTCGGTATGAGCAGTCAAGTTCGCTCCCATCACAGTTTGGACCCTAAAAAATCTAAGTGTCACTGGTTACTGATTTGTACTGACTCAAAAAAATTCTAAGTGTCACTGGTTACTGATTTGTACTGACTGGAAAAAATTCTAAGTGTCGTTGGTTACTGATTTGTACTGCATCAAAAAAATTCTAAGTGTCACTGGTTACTGATTTGTACTGACTCTAAAAAATTCTAAGTGTCCTTGGTTACTGATTTGTACTGCATCAAAAAAATTCTAAGTGTCGTTGGTTACTGATTTGTACTGCATCAAAAAAATTCTAAGTGTCACTGGTTACTGATTTGTACTGACTGGAAAAAATTCTAAGTGTCGTTGGTTACTGATTTGTACTGCCTCAAAAAAATTCTAAGTGTTCTTGGTTACTGATTTGAACTGAGCCTAAAAAATTCTAAGTGTCACTGGTTACTGATTTGTACTGACTCAAAAAAATTCTAAGTGTCGTTGGTTACTGATTTGTACTGCCTCAAAAAAATTCTAAGTGTTCTTGGTTACTGATTTGTACTGACTGGAAAAAATTCTAAGTGTCACTGGTTACTGATTTGTACTGAGCCTAAAAAATTCTAAGTGTCACTGGTTACTGATTTGTACTGCCTCAAAAAAATTCTAAGTGTCGTCGGTTACTGATTTGTAACCACCGGGTCAAATCCGGCCGGGCTAGCCGGCCTCGAGCACTCAAAGTCGGTATGAGCAGTCAAGTTCGCTCCCATCACAGTTTGGACCCTAAAAAAAGTCTAAGTGTCACTGGTTACTGATTTGTACTGAGCCTAAAAAATTCTAAGTGTCACTGGTTACTGATTTGTACTGCCTCAAAAAAATTCTAAGTGTCGTCGGTTACTGATTTGTAACCACCGGGTCAAATCCGGCCGGGCTAGCCGGCCTCGAGCACTCAAAGTCGGTATGAGCAGTCAGGTTCGCTCCCATCACAGTTTGGACCACTTGCCGACTTGGGAAATGCACGAAAATCGGCCCCAACGCGGGGGCCGGTCCGCTCTCAAAGTCGAGACCTTCGGCTGAACCACCGGGTCAAATCCGGCCGGGCTAGCCGGCCTCGAGCACTCAAAGTCGGTATGAGCAGTCAAGTTCGCTCCCATCACAGTTTGGACCACTTGCCGACTTGGGAAATGCACGAAAATCGGCCCGAACGCGGGGGCCGGTCCGCTCTCAAAGTCGAGACCTTCGGCTGAACCACCGGGTCAAATCCGGCTGGGCTAGCCGCCCCCGAGCGCTCAAAGTCGGTATGAGCAGTCAAGTTCGGTCCCATCACAGTCTGGACCACTTGCCGACGTTGGAAATGCACGAAATTCACCCTGAACGCGGGGGCCGGTCCGCTCCCGAAGGCGGGACACTCACCCTAAGCCTGGCCCCACCGCCGGCCAACACACCCTTCAAAATCACACCCATCCGACAATGCTACTCAAAAAGGATCCAAATTCAGAAACACCCCCTTCAAAAGGCACTCCGTCCCCGGCCACACTACCGGGGCATGCTCCCCTGGGCGATAATTAAGCCCCCACGACTAATTGAAGCCAACCACAGCCGCAACTCGAAAGGAGAAGTCAGTAACCAATTCAAAAATGCACTTGGTTACTGACTTCTACAGACTCAAAAAAAATTCTAAGTGTCGTTGGTTACTGATTTGTACTGCATCAAAAAAATTCTAAGTGTCACTGGTTACTGATTTGTACTGACTCTAAAAAATTCTAAGTGTCACTGGTTACTGATTTGTACTGAGCCTAAAAAATTCTAAGTGTCGTTGGTTACTGATTTGTACTGCCTCGAAAAAATTCTAAGTGTCGTTGGTTACTGATTTGTACTGACTGAATAAAATTCTAAGTGTCACTGGTTACTGATTTGTACTGCCTCAAAAAAATTCTAAGTGTCACTGGTTACTGATTTGTACTGCCTCGAAAAAATTCTAAGTGTCACTGGTTACTGATTTGTAACCACCGGGTCAAATCCGGCTGGGCTAGCCGGCCTCGAGCACTCAAAGTCGGTATGAGCAGTCAAGTTCGCTCCCATCACAGTTTGGACCCTAAAAAATCTAAGTGTCACTGGTTACTGATTTGTACTGACTCAAAAAAATTCTAAGTGTCACTGGTTACTGATTTGTACTGACTGGAAAAAATTCTAAGTGTCGTTGGTTACTGATTTGTACTGCATCAAAAAAATTCTAAGTGTCACTGGTTACTGATTTGTACTGACTCTAAAAAATTCTAAGTGTCCTTGGTTACTGATTTGTACTGCATCAAAAAAATTCTAAGTGTCGTTGGTTACTGATTTGTACTGCATCAAAAAAATTCTAAGTGTCACTGGTTACTGATTTGTACTGACTCAAAAAAATTCTAAGTGTCGTTGGTTACTGATTTGTACTGCCTCAAAAAAATTCTAAGTGTTCTTGGTTACTGATTTGAACTGAGCCTAAAAAATTCTAAGTGTCACTGGTTACTGATTTGTACTGACTCAAAAAAATTCTAAGTGTCGTTGGTTACTGATTTGTACTGCCTCAAAAAAATTCTAAGTGTTCTTGGTTACTGATTTGTACTGACTGGAAAAAATTCTAAGTGTCACTGGTTACTGATTTGTACTGAGCCTAAAAAATTCTAAGTGTCACTGGTTACTGATTTGTACTGCCTCAAAAAAATTCTAAGTGTCGTCGGTTACTGATTTGTAACCACCGGGTCAAATCCGGCCGGGCTAGCCGGCCTCGAGCACTCAAAGTCGGTATGAGCAGTCAAGTTCGCTCCCATCACAGTTTGGACCCTAAAAAAAGTCTAAGTGTCACTGGTTACTGATTTGTACTGAGCCTAAAAAATTCTAAGTGTCACTGGTTACTGATTTGTACTGCCTCAAAAAAATTCTAAGTGTCGTCGGTTACTGATTTGTAACCACCGGGTCAAATCCGGCCGGGCTAGCCGGCCTCGAGCACTCAAAGTCGGTATGAGCAGTCAGGTTCGCTCCCATCACAGTTTGGACCACTTGCCGACTTGGGAAATGCACGAAAATCGGCCCCAACGCGGGGGCCGGTCCGCTCTCAAAGTCGAGACCTTCGGCTGAACCACCGGGTCAAATCCGGCCGGGCTAGCCGGCCTCGAGCACTCAAAGTCGGTATGAGCAGTCAAGTTCGCTCCCATCACAGTTTGGACCACTTGCCGACTTGGGAAATGCACGAAAATCGGCCCGAACGCGGGGGCCGGTCCGCTCTCAAAGTCGAGACCTTCGGCTGAACCACCGGGTCAAATCCGGCTGGGCTAGCCGCCCCCGAGCGCTCAAAGTCGGTATGAGCAGTCAAGTTCGGTCCCATCACAGTCTGGACCACTTGCCGACGTTGGAAATGCACGAAATTCACCCTGAACGCGGGGGCCGGTCCGCTCCCGAAGGCGGGACACTCACCCTAAGCCTGGCCCCACCGCCGGCCAACACACCCTTCAAAATCACACCCATCCGACAATGCTACTCAAAAAGGATCCAAATTCAGAAACACCCCCTTCAAAAGGCACTCCGTCCCCGGCCACACTACCGGGGCATGCTCCCCTGGGCGATAATTAAGCCCCCACGACTAATTGAAGCCAACCACAGCCGCAACTCGAAAGGAGAAGTCAGTAACCAATTCAAAAATGCACTTGGTTACTGACTTCTACAGACTCAAAAAAAATTCTAAGTGTCGTTGGTTACTGATTTGTACTGCATCAAAAAAATTCTAAGTGTCACTGGTTACTGATTTGTACTGACTCTAAAAAATTCTAAGTGTCACTGGTTACTGATTTGTACTGAGCCTAAAAAATTCTAAGTGTCGTTGGTTACTGATTTGTACTGCCTCGAAAAAATTCTAAGTGTCGTTGGTTACTGATTTGTACTGACTGAATAAAATTCTAAGTGTCACTGGTTACTGATTTGTACTGCCTCAAAAAAATTCTAAGTGTCACTGGTTACTGATTTGTACTGCCTCGAAAAAATTCTAAGTGTCACTGGTTACTGATTTGTAACCACCGGGTCAAATCCGGCTGGGCTAGCCGGCCTCGAGCACTCAAAGTCGGTATGAGCAGTCAAGTTCGCTCCCATCACAGTTTGGACCCTAAAAAATCTAAGTGTCACTGGTTACTGATTTGTACTGACTCAAAAAAATTCTAAGTGTCACTGGTTACTGATTTGTACTGACTGGAAAAAATTCTAAGTGTCGTTGGTTACTGATTTGTACTGCATCAAAAAAATTCTAAGTGTCACTGGTTACTGATTTGTACTGACTCTAAAAAATTCTAAGTGTCCTTGGTTACTGATTTGTACTGCATCAAAAAAATTCTAAGTGTCGTTGGTTACTGATTTGTACTGCATCAAAAAAATTCTAAGTGTCACTGGTTACTGATTTGTACTGACTCAAAAAAATTCTAAGTGTCGTTGGTTACTGATTTGTACTGCCTCAAAAAAATTCTAAGTGTTCTTGGTTACTGATTTGAACTGAGCCTAAAAAATTCTAAGTGTCACTGGTTACTGATTTGTACTGACTCAAAAAAATTCTAAGTGTCGTTGGTTACTGATTTGTACTGCCTCAAAAAAATTCTAAGTGTTCTTGGTTACTGATTTGTACTGACTGGAAAAAATTCTAAGTGTCACTGGTTACTGATTTGTACTGAGCCTAAAAAATTCTAAGTGTCACTGGTTACTGATTTGTACTGCCTCAAAAAAATTCTAAGTGTCGTCGGTTACTGATTTGTAACCACCGGGTCAAATCCGGCCGGGCTAGCCGGCCTCGAGCACTCAAAGTCGGTATGAGCAGTCAAGTTCGCTCCCATCACAGTTTGGACCCTAAAAAAAGTCTAAGTGTCACTGGTTACTGATTTGTACTGAGCCTAAAAAATTCTAAGTGTCACTGGTTACTGATTTGTACTGCCTCAAAAAAATTCTAAGTGTCGTCGGTTACTGATTTGTAACCACCGGGTCAAATCCGGCCGGGCTAGCCGGCCTCGAGCACTCAAAGTCGGTATGAGCAGTCAGGTTCGCTCCCATCACAGTTTGGACCACTTGCCGACTTGGGAAATGCACGAAAATCGGCCCCAACGCGGGGGCCGGTCCGCTCTCAAAGTCGAGACCTTCGGCTGAACCACCGGGTCAAATCCGGCCGGGCTAGCCGGCCTCGAGCACTCAAAGTCGGTATGAGCAGTCAAGTTCGCTCCCATCACAGTTTGGACCACTTGCCGACTTGGGAAATGCACGAAAATCGGCCCGAACGCGGGGGCCGGTCCGCTCTCAAAGTCGAGACCTTCGGCTGAACCACCGGGTCAAATCCGGCTGGGCTAGCCGCCCCCGAGCGCTCAAAGTCGGTATGAGCAGTCAAGTTCGGTCCCATCACAGTCTGGACCACTTGCCGACGTTGGAAATGCACGAAATTCACCCTGAACGCGGGGGCCGGTCCGCTCCCGAAGGCGGGACACTCACCCTAAGCCTGGCCCCACCGCCGGCCAACACACCCTTCAAAATCACACCCATCCGACAATGCTACTCAAAAAGGATCCAAATTCAGAAACACCCCCTTCAAAAGGCACTCCGTCCCCGGCCACACTACCGGGGCATGCTCCCCTGGGCGATAATTAAGCCCCCACGACTAATTGAAGCCAACCACAGCCGCAACTCGAAAGGAGAAGTCAGTAACCAATTCAAAAATGCACTTGGTTACTGACTTCTACAGACTCAAAAAAAATTCTAAGTGTCGTTGGTTACTGATTTGTACTGCATCAAAAAAATTCTAAGTGTCACTGGTTACTGATTTGTACTGACTCTAAAAAATTCTAAGTGTCACTGGTTACTGATTTGTACTGAGCCTAAAAAATTCTAAGTGTCGTTGGTTACTGATTTGTACTGCCTCGAAAAAATTCTAAGTGTCGTTGGTTACTGATTTGTACTGACTGAATAAAATTCTAAGTGTCACTGGTTACTGATTTGTACTGCCTCAAAAAAATTCTAAGTGTCACTGGTTACTGATTTGTACTGCCTCGAAAAAATTCTAAGTGTCACTGGTTACTGATTTGTAACCACCGGGTCAAATCCGGCTGGGCTAGCCGGCCTCGAGCACTCAAAGTCGGTATGAGCAGTCAAGTTCGCTCCCATCACAGTTTGGACCCTAAAAAATCTAAGTGTCACTGGTTACTGATTTGTACTGACTCAAAAAAATTCTAAGTGTCACTGGTTACTGATTTGTACTGACTGGAAAAAATTCTAAGTGTCGTTGGTTACTGATTTGTACTGCATCAAAAAAATTCTAAGTGTCACTGGTTACTGATTTGTACTGACTCTAAAAAATTCTAAGTGTCCTTGGTTACTGATTTGTACTGCATCAAAAAAATTCTAAGTGTCGTTGGTTACTGATTTGTACTGCATCAAAAAAATTCTAAGTGTCACTGGTTACTGATTTGTACTGACTCAAAAAAATTCTAAGTGTCGTTGGTTACTGATTTGTACTGCCTCAAAAAAATTCTAAGTGTTCTTGGTTACTGATTTGAACTGAGCCTAAAAAATTCTAAGTGTCACTGGTTACTGATTTGTACTGACTCAAAAAAATTCTAAGTGTCGTTGGTTACTGATTTGTACTGCCTCAAAAAAATTCTAAGTGTTCTTGGTTACTGATTTGTACTGACTGGAAAAAATTCTAAGTGTCACTGGTTACTGATTTGTACTGAGCCTAAAAAATTCTAAGTGTCACTGGTTACTGATTTGTACTGCCTCAAAAAAATTCTAAGTGTCGTCGGTTACTGATTTGTAACCACCGGGTCAAATCCGGCCGGGCTAGCCGGCCTCGAGCACTCAAAGTCGGTATGAGCAGTCAAGTTCGCTCCCATCACAGTTTGGACCCTAAAAAAAGTCTAAGTGTCACTGGTTACTGATTTGTACTGAGCCTAAAAAATTCTAAGTGTCACTGGTTACTGATTTGTACTGCCTCAAAAAAATTCTAAGTGTCGTCGGTTACTGATTTGTAACCACCGGGTCAAATCCGGCCGGGCTAGCCGGCCTCGAGCACTCAAAGTCGGTATGAGCAGTCAGGTTCGCTCCCATCACAGTTTGGACCACTTGCCGACTTGGGAAATGCACGAAAATCGGCCCCAACGCGGGGGCCGGTCCGCTCTCAAAGTCGAGACCTTCGGCTGAACCACCGGGTCAAATCCGGCCGGGCTAGCCGGCCTCGAGCACTCAAAGTCGGTATGAGCAGTCAAGTTCGCTCCCATCACAGTTTGGACCACTTGCCGACTTGGGAAATGCACGAAAATCGGCCCGAACGCGGGGGCCGGTCCGCTCTCAAAGTCGAGACCTTCGGCTGAACCACCGGGTCAAATCCGGCTGGGCTAGCCGCCCCCGAGCGCTCAAAGTCGGTATGAGCAGTCAAGTTCGGTCCCATCACAGTCTGGACCACTTGCCGACGTTGGAAATGCACGAAATTCACCCTGAACGCGGGGGCCGGTCCGCTCCCGAAGGCGGGACACTCACCCTAAGCCTGGCCCCACCGCCGGCCAACACACCCTTCAAAATCACACCCATCCGACAATGCTACTCAAAAAGGATCCAAATTCAGAAACACCCCCTTCAAAAGGCACTCCGTCCCCGGCCACACTACCGGGGCATGCTCCCCTGGGCGATAATTAAGCCCCCACGACTAATTGAAGCCAACCACAGCCGCAACTCGAAAGGAGAAGTCAGTAACCAATTCAAAAATGCACTTGGTTACTGACTTCTACAGACTCAAAAAAAATTCTAAGTGTCGTTGGTTACTGATTTGTACTGCATCAAAAAAATTCTAAGTGTCACTGGTTACTGATTTGTACTGACTCTAAAAAATTCTAAGTGTCACTGGTTACTGATTTGTACTGAGCCTAAAAAATTCTAAGTGTCGTTGGTTACTGATTTGTACTGCCTCGAAAAAATTCTAAGTGTCGTTGGTTACTGATTTGTACTGACTGAATAAAATTCTAAGTGTCACTGGTTACTGATTTGTACTGCCTCAAAAAAATTCTAAGTGTCACTGGTTACTGATTTGTACTGCCTCGAAAAAATTCTAAGTGTCACTGGTTACTGATTTGTAACCACCGGGTCAAATCCGGCTGGGCTAGCCGGCCTCGAGCACTCAAAGTCGGTATGAGCAGACAAGTTCGCTCCCATCACAGTTTGGACCCTAAAAAATCTAAGTGTCACTGGTTACTGATTTGTACTGACTCAAAAAAATTCTAAGTGTCACTGGTTACTGATTTGTACTGACTGGAAAAAATTCTAAGTGTCGTTGGTTACTGATTTGTACTGCATCAAAAAAATTCTAAGTGTCACTGGTTACTGATTTGTACTGACTCTAAAAAATTCTAAGTGTCCTTGGTTACTGATTTGTACTGCATCAAAAAAATTCTAAGTGTCGTTGGTTACTGATTTGTACTGCATCAAAAAAATTCTAAGTGTCACTGGTTACTGATTTGTACTGACTCAAAAAAATTCTAAGTGTCGTTGGTTACTGATTTGTACTGCCTCAAAAAAATTCTAAGTGTTCTTGGTTACTGATTTGAACTGAGCCTAAAAAATTCTAAGTGTCACTGGTTACTGATTTGTACTGACTCAAAAAAATTCTAAGTGTCGTTGGTTACTGATTTGTACTGCCTCAAAAAAATTCTAAGTGTTCTTGGTTACTGATTTGTACTGACTGGAAAAAATTCTAAGTGTCACTGGTTACTGATTTGTACTGAGCCTAAAAAATTCTAAGTGTCACTGGTTACTGATTTGTACTGCCTCAAAAAAATTCTAAGTGTCGTCGGTTACTGATTTGTAACCACCGGGTCAAATCCGGCCGGGCTAGCCGGCCTCGAGCACTCAAAGTCGGTATGAGCAGTCAAGTTCGCTCCCATCACAGTTTGGACCCTAAAAAAAGTCTAAGTGTCACTGGTTACTGATTTGTACTGAGCCTAAAAAATTCTAAGTGTCACTGGTTACTGATTTGTACTGCCTCAAAAAAATTCTAAGTGTCGTCGGTTACTGATTTGTAACCACCGGGTCAAATCCGGCCGGGCTAGCCGGCCTCGAGCACTCAAAGTCGGTATGAGCAGTCAGGTTCGCTCCCATCACAGTTTGGACCACTTGCCGACTTGGGAAATGCACGAAAATCGGCCCCAACGCGGGGGCCGGTCCGCTCTCAAAGTCGAGACCTTCGGCTGAACCACCGGGTCAAATCCGGCCGGGCTAGCCGGCCTCGAGCACTCAAAGTCGGTATGAGCAGTCAAGTTCGCTCCCATCACAGTTTGGACCACTTGCCGACTTGGGAAATGCACGAAAATCGGCCCGAACGCGGGGGCCGGTCCGCTCTCAAAGTCGAGACCTTCGGCTGAACCACCGGGTCAAATCCGGCTGGGCTAGCCGCCCCCGAGCGCTCAAAGTCGGTATGAGCAGTCAAGTTCGGTCCCATCACAGTCTGGACCACTTGCCGACGTTGGAAATGCACGAAATTCACCCTGAACGCGGGGGCCGGTCCGCTCCCGAAGGCGGGACACTCACCCTAAGCCTGGCCCCACCGCCGGCCAACACACCCTTCAAAATCACACCCATCCGACAATGCTACTCAAAAAGGATCCAAATTCAGAAACACCCCCTTCAAAAGGCACTCCGTCCCCGGCCACACTACCGGGGCATGCTCCCCTGGGCGATAATTAAGCCCCCACGACTAATTGAAGCCAACCACAGCCGCAACTCGAAAGGAGAAGTCAGTAACCAATTCAAAAATGCACTTGGTTACTGACTTCTACAGACTCAAAAAAAATTCTAAGTGTCGTTGGTTACTGATTTGTACTGCATCAAAAAAATTCTAAGTGTCACTGGTTACTGATTTGTACTGACTCTAAAAAATTCTAAGTGTCACTGGTTACTGATTTGTACTGAGCCTAAAAAATTCTAAGTGTCGTTGGTTACTGATTTGTACTGCCTCGAAAAAATTCTAAGTGTCGTTGGTTACTGATTTGTACTGACTGAATAAAATTCTAAGTGTCACTGGTTACTGATTTGTACTGCCTCAAAAAAATTCTAAGTGTCACTGGTTACTGATTTGTACTGCCTCGAAAAAATTCTAAGTGTCACTGGTTACTGATTTGTAACCACCGGGTCAAATCCGGCTGGGCTAGCCGGCCTCGAGCACTCAAAGTCGGTATGAGCAGTCAAGTTCGCTCCCATCACAGTTTGGACCCTAAAAAATCTAAGTGTCACTGGTTACTGATTTGTACTGACTCAAAAAAATTCTAAGTGTCACTGGTTACTGATTTGTACTGACTCTAAAAAATTCTAAGTGTCCTTGGTTACTGATTTGTACTGCATCAAAAAAATTCTAAGTGTCGTTGGTTACTGATTTGTACTGCATCAAAAAAATTCTAAGTGTCACTGGTTACTGATTTGTACTGACTCTAAAAAATTCTAAGTGTCACTGGTTACTGATTTGTACTGAGCCTAAAAAATTCTAAGTGTCGTTGGTTACTGATTTGTACTGCCTCGAAAAAATTCTAAGTGTCACTGGTTACTGATTTGTACTGACTCTAAAAAATTCTAAGTGTCCTTGGTTACTGATTTGTACTGCATCAAAAAAATTCTAAGTGTCGTTGGTTACTGATTTGTACTGCATCAAAAAAATTCTAAGTGTCACTGGTTACTGATTTGTACTGACTCTAAAAAATTCTAAGTGTCACTGGTTACTGATTTGTACTGAGCCTAAAAAATTCTAAGTGTCGTTGGTTACTGATTTGTACTGCCTCGAAAAAATTCTAAGTGTCACTGGTTACTGATTTGTACTGACTGGAAAAAATTCTAAGTGTCGTTGGTTACTGATTTGTACTGACTCAAAAAAATTCTAAGTGTCGTTGGTTACTGATTTGTACTGAGCCTAAAAAATTCTAAGTGTCACTGGTTACTGATTTGTACTGCCTCGAAAAAATTCTAAGTGTCACTGGTTACTGATTTGTAACCACCGGGTCAAATCCGGCCGGGCTAGCCGGCCTCGAGCACTCAAAGTCGGTATGAGCAGTCAAGTTCGCTCCCATCACAGTTTGGACCCTAAAAAATCTAAGTGTCACTGGTTACTGATTTGTACTGACTCAAAAAAATTCTAAGTGTCACTGGTTACTGATTTGTACTGACTGGAAAAAATTCTAAGTGTCGTTGGTTACTGATTTGTACTGCATCAAAAAAATTCTAAGTGTCACTGGTTACTGATTTGTACTGACTCAAAAAAATTCTAAGTGTCGTTGGTTACTGATTTGTACTGAGCCTAAAAAATTCTAAGTGTCACTGGTTACTGATTTGTACTGCCTCGAAAAAATTCTAAGTGTCACTGGTTACTGATTTGTAACCACCGGGTCAAATCCGGCTGGGCTAGCCGGCCTCGAGCACTCAAAGTCGGTATGAGCAGTCAAGTTCGCTCCCATCACAGTTTGGACCCTAAAAAATCTAAGTGTCACTGGTTACTGATTTGTACTGAGCCTAAAAAATTCTAAGTGTCACTGGTTACTGATTTGTACTGAGCCTAAAAAATTCTAAGTGTCCTTGGTTACTGATTTGTACTGACTGGAAAAAATTCTAAGTGTCACTGGTTACTGATTTGTACTGAGCCTAAAAAATTCTAAGTGTCACTGGTTACTGATTTGTACTGCCTCAAAAAAATTCTAAGTGTCGTTGGTTACTGATTTGTACTGCCTCGAAAAAATTCTAAGTGTTCTTGGTTACTGATTTGTACTGACTGGAAAAAATTCTAAGTGTCACTGGTTACTGATTTGTACTGAGCCTAAAAAATTCTAAGTGTCACTGGTTACTGATTTGTACTGCCTCAAAAAAATTCTAAGTGTCGTTGGTTACTGATTTGTACTGCCTCGAAAAATTTCTAAGTGTCACTGGTTACTGATTTGTACTGACTGGAAAAAATTCTAAGTGTCGTTGGTTACTGATTTGTACTGACTGAATAAAATTCTAAGTGTCACTGGTTACTGATTTGTACTGCCTCAAAAAAATTCTAAGTGTCACTGGTTACTGATTTGTACTGACTCTAAAAAATTCTAAGTGTCCTTGGTTACTGATTTGTACTGCATCAAAAAAATTCTAAGTGTCGTTGGTTACTGATTTGTACTGCATCAAAAAAATTCTAAGTGTCACTGGTTACTGATTTGTACTGACTCTAAAAAATTCTAAGTGTCACTGGTTACTGATTTGTACTGAGCCTAAAAAATTCTAAGTGTCGTTGGTTACTGATTTGTACTGCCTCGAAAAAATTCTAAGTGTCACTGGTTACTGATTTGTACTGACTGGAAAAAATTCTAAGTGTCACTGGTTACTGATTTGTACTGCCTCAAAAAAAATCTAAGTGTCACTGGTTACTGATTTGTACTGACTCAAAAAAATTCTAAGTGTCACTGGTTACTGATTTGTACTGACTGGAAAAAATTCTAAGTGTCGTTGGTTACTGATTTGTACTGCATCAAAAAAATTCTAAGTGTCACTGGTTACTGATTTGTACTGACTCTAAAAAATTCTAAGTGTCCTTGGTTACTGATTTGTACTGCATCAAAAAAATTCTAAGTGTCGTTGGTTACTGATTTGTACTGACTGGAAAAAATTCTAAGTGTCACTGGTTACTGATTTGTACTGACTCAAAAAAATTCTAAGTGTCGTTGGTTACTGATTTGTACTGCCTCGAAAAAATTCTAAGTGTTCTTGGTTACTGATTTGTACTGACTGGAAAAAATTCTAAGTGTCACTGGTTACTGATTTGTACTGAGCCTAAAAAATTCTAAGTGTCACTGGTTACTGATTTGTACTGCCTCAAAAAAATTCTAAGTGTCGTTGGTTACTGATTTGTACTGCCTCGAAAAATTTCTAAGTGTCACTGGTTACTGATTTGTACTGACTGGAAAAAATTCTAAGTGTCGTTGGTTACTGATTTGTACTGACTGAATAAAATTCTAAGTGTCACTGGTTACTGATTTGTACTGCCTCAAAAAAATTCTAAGTGTCACTGGTTACTGATTTGTACTGACTCTAAAAAATTCTAAGTGTCCTTGGTTACTGATTTGTACTGCATCAAAAAAATTCTAAGTGTCGTTGGTTACTGATTTGTACTGCATCAAAAAAATTCTAAGTGTCACTGGTTACTGATTTGTACTGACTCTAAAAAATTCTAAGTGTCACTGGTTACTGATTTGTACTGAGCCTAAAAAATTCTAAGTGTCGTTGGTTACTGATTTGTACTGCCTCGAAAAAATTCTAAGTGTCACTGGTTACTGATTTGTACTGACTGGAAAAAATTCTAAGTGTCGTTGGTTACTGATTTGTACTGACTCAAAAAAATTCTAAGTGTCACTGGTTACTGATTTGTACTGACTGAACAAAATTCTAAGTGTCGATGGTTACTGATTTGTACTGACTGAAATAAATTCTAAGTGACGTTGTTTACTGATTTGTAACCACCGGGTCAAATCCGGCCGGGCTAGCCGGCCTCGAGCACTCAAAGTCGGTATGAGCAGTCAAGTTCGCTCCCATCACAGTTTGGACCCTAAAAAAAGTCTAAGTGTCACTGGTTACTGATTTGTACTGAGCCTAAAAAATTCTAAGTGTCACTGGTTACTGATTTGTACTGACTCTAAAAAATTCTAAGTGTCACTGGTTACTGATTTGTACTGACTCTAAAAAATTCTAAGTGTCCTTGGTTACTGATTTGTACTGCATCAAAAAAATTCTAAGTGTCGTTGGTTACTGATTTGTACTGCATCAAAAAAATTCTAAGTGTCACTGGTTACTGATTTGTACTGACTCTAAAAAATTCTAAGTGTCACTGGTTACTGATTTGTACTGAGCCTAAAAAATTCTAAGTGTCGTTGGTTACTGATTTGTACTGCCTCGAAAAAATTCTAAGTGTCACTGGTTACTGATTTGTACTGACTGGAAAAAATTCTAAGTGTCGTTGGTTACTGATTTGTACTGACTCAAAAAAATTCTAAGTGTCACTGGTTACTGATTTGTACTGACTGAACAAAATTCTAAGTGTCGATGGTTACTGATTTGTACTGACTGAAATAAATTCTAAGTGACGTTGTTTACTGATTTGTAACCACCGGGTCAAATCCGGCCGGGCTAGCCGGCCTCGAGCACTCAAAGTCGGTATGAGCAGTCAAGTTCGCTCCCATCACAGTTTGGACCCTAAAAAAAGTCTAAGTGTCACTGGTTACTGATTTGTACTGAGCCTAAAAAATTCTAAGTGTCACTGGTTACTGATTTGTACTGCCTCAAAAAAATTCTAAGTGTCGTCGGTTACTGATTTGTAACCACCGGGTCAAATCCGGCCGGGCTAGCCGGCCTCGAGCACTCAAAGTCGGTATGAGCAGTCAGGTTCGCTCCCATCACAGTTTGGACCACTTGCCGACTTGGGAAATGCACGAAAATCGGCCCCAACGCGGGGGCCGGTCCGCTCTCAAAGTCGAGACCTTCGGCTGAACCACCGGGTCAAATCCGGCCGGGCTAGCCGGCCTCGAGCACTCAAAGTCGGTATGAGCAGTCAGGTTCGCTCCCATCACAGTTTGGACCACTTGCCGACTTGGGAAATGCACGAAAATCGGCCCGAACGCGGGGGCCGGTCCGCTCTCAAAGTCGAGACCTTCGGCTGAACCACCGGGTCAAATCCGGCTGGGCTAGCCGCCCCCGAGCGCTCAAAGTCGGTATGAGCAGTCAAGTTCGGTCCCATCACAGTCTGGACCACTTGCCGACGTTGGAAATGCACGAAATTCACCCTGAACGCGGGGGCCGGTCCGCTCCCGAAGGCGGGACACTCACCCTAAGCCTGGCCCCACCGCCGGCCAACACACCCTTCAAAATCACACCCATCCGACAATGCTACTCAAAAAGGATCCAAATTCAGAAACACCCCCTTCAAAAGGCACTCCGTCCCCGGCCACACTACCGGGGCATGCTCCCCTGGGCGATAATTAAGCCCCCACGACTAATTGAAGCCAACCACAGCCGCAACTCGAAAGGAGAAGTCAGTAACCAATTCAAAAATGCACTTGGTTACTGACTTCTACAGACTCAAAAAAAATTCTAAGTGTCGTTGGTTACTGATTTGTACTGCATCAAAAAAATTCTAAGTGTCACTGGTTACTGATTTGTACTGACTCTAAAAAATTCTAAGTGTCACTGGTTACTGATTTGTACTGAGCCTAAAAAATTCTAAGTGTCGTTGGTTACTGATTTGTACTGCCTCGAAAAAATTCTAAGTGTCGTTGGTTACTGATTTGTACTGACTGAATAAAATTCTAAGTGTCACTGGTTACTGATTTGTACTGCCTCAAAAAAATTCTAAGTGTCACTGGTTACTGATTTGTACTGCCTCGAAAAAATTCTAAGTGTCACTGGTTACTGATTTGTAACCACCGGGTCAAATCCGGCTGGGCTAGCCGGCCTCGAGCACTCAAAGTCGGTATGAGCAGTCAAGTTCGCTCCCATCACAGTTTGGACCCTAAAAAATCTAAGTGTCACTGGTTACTGATTTGTACTGACTCAAAAAAATTCTAAGTGTCACTGGTTACTGATTTGTACTGACTGGAAAAAATTCTAAGTGTCGTTGGTTACTGATTTGTACTGCATCAAAAAAATTCTAAGTGTCACTGGTTACTGATTTGTACTGACTCTAAAAAATTCTAAGTGTCCTTGGTTACTGATTTGTACTGCATCAAAAAAATTCTAAGTGTCGTTGGTTACTGATTTGTACTGCATCAAAAAAATTCTAAGTGTCACTGGTTACTGATTTGTACTGACTCAAAAAAATTCTAAGTGTCGTTGGTTACTGATTTGTACTGCCTCAAAAAAATTCTAAGTGTTCTTGGTTACTGATTTGAACTGAGCCTAAAAAATTCTAAGTGTCACTGGTTACTGATTTGTACTGACTCAAAAAAATTCTAAGTGTCGTTGGTTACTGATTTGTACTGCCTCAAAAAAATTCTAAGTGTTCTTGGTTACTGATTTGTACTGACTGGAAAAAATTCTAAGTGTCACTGGTTACTGATTTGTACTGAGCCTAAAAAATTCTAAGTGTCACTGGTTACTGATTTGTACTGCCTCAAAAAAATTCTAAGTGTCGTCGGTTACTGATTTGTAACCACCGGGTCAAATCCGGCCGGGCTAGCCGGCCTCGAGCACTCAAAGTCGGTATGAGCAGTCAAGTTCGCTCCCATCACAGTTTGGACCCTAAAAAAAGTCTAAGTGTCACTGGTTACTGATTTGTACTGAGCCTAAAAAATTCTAAGTGTCACTGGTTACTGATTTGTACTGCCTCAAAAAAATTCTAAGTGTCGTCGGTTACTGATTTGTAACCACCGGGTCAAATCCGGCCGGGCTAGCCGGCCTCGAGCACTCAAAGTCGGTATGAGCAGTCAGGTTCGCTCCCATCACAGTTTGGACCACTTGCCGACTTGGGAAATGCACGAAAATCGGCCCCAACGCGGGGGCCGGTCCGCTCTCAAAGTCGAGACCTTCGGCTGAACCACCGGGTCAAATCCGGCCGGGCTAGCCGGCCTCGAGCACTCAAAGTCGGTATGAGCAGTCAAGTTCGCTCCCATCACAGTTTGGACCACTTGCCGACTTGGGAAATGCACGAAAATCGGCCCGAACGCGGGGGCCGGTCCGCTCTCAAAGTCGAGACCTTCGGCTGAACCACCGGGTCAAATCCGGCTGGGCTAGCCGCCCCCGAGCGCTCAAAGTCGGTATGAGCAGTCAAGTTCGGTCCCATCACAGTCTGGACCACTTGCCGACGTTGGAAATGCACGAAATTCACCCTGAACGCGGGGGCCGGTCCGCTCCCGAAGGCGGGACACTCACCCTAAGCCTGGCCCCACCGCCGGCCAACACACCCTTCAAAATCACACCCATCCGACAATGCTACTCAAAAAGGATCCAAATTCAGAAACACCCCCTTCAAAAGGCACTCCGTCCCCGGCCACACTACCGGGGCATGCTCCCCTGGGCGATAATTAAGCCCCCACGACTAATTGAAGCCAACCACAGCCGCAACTCGAAAGGAGAAGTCAGTAACCAATTCAAAAATGCACTTGGTTACTGACTTCTACAGACTCAAAAAAAATTCTAAGTGTCGTTGGTTACTGATTTGTACTGCATCAAAAAAATTCTAAGTGTCACTGGTTACTGATTTGTACTGACTCTAAAAAATTCTAAGTGTCACTGGTTACTGATTTGTACTGAGCCTAAAAAATTCTAAGTGTCGTTGGTTACTGATTTGTACTGCCTCGAAAAAATTCTAAGTGTCGTTGGTTACTGATTTGTACTGACTGAATAAAATTCTAAGTGTCACTGGTTACTGATTTGTACTGCCTCAAAAAAATTCTAAGTGTCACTGGTTACTGATTTGTACTGCCTCGAAAAAATTCTAAGTGTCACTGGTTACTGATTTGTAACCACCGGGTCAAATCCGGCTGGGCTAGCCGGCCTCGAGCACTCAAAGTCGGTATGAGCAGTCAAGTTCGCTCCCATCACAGTTTGGACCCTAAAAAATCTAAGTGTCACTGGTTACTGATTTGTACTGACTCAAAAAAATTCTAAGTGTCACTGGTTACTGATTTGTACTGACTCTAAAAAATTCTAAGTGTCCTTGGTTACTGATTTGTACTGCATCAAAAAAATTCTAAGTGTCGTTGGTTACTGATTTGTACTGCATCAAAAAAATTCTAAGTGTCACTGGTTACTGATTTGTACTGACTCTAAAAAATTCTAAGTGTCACTGGTTACTGATTTGTACTGAGCCTAAAAAATTCTAAGTGTCGTTGGTTACTGATTTGTACTGCCTCGAAAAAATTCTAAGTGTCACTGGTTACTGATTTGTACTGACTCTAAAAAATTCTAAGTGTCCTTGGTTACTGATTTGTACTGCATCAAAAAAATTCTAAGTGTCGTTGGTTACTGATTTGTACTGCATCAAAAAAATTCTAAGTGTCACTGGTTACTGATTTGTACTGACTCTAAAAAATTCTAAGTGTCACTGGTTACTGATTTGTACTGAGCCTAAAAAATTCTAAGTGTCGTTGGTTACTGATTTGTACTGCCTCGAAAAAATTCTAAGTGTCACTGGTTACTGATTTGTACTGACTGGAAAAAATTCTAAGTGTCGTTGGTTACTGATTTGTACTGACTCAAAAAAATTCTAAGTGTCGTTGGTTACTGATTTGTACTGAGCCTAAAAAATTCTAAGTGTCACTGGTTACTGATTTGTACTGCCTCGAAAAAATTCTAAGTGTCACTGGTTACTGATTTGTAACCACCGGGTCAAATCCGGCCGGGCTAGCCGGCCTCGAGCACTCAAAGTCGGTATGAGCAGTCAAGTTCGCTCCCATCACAGTTTGGACCCTAAAAAATCTAAGTGTCACTGGTTACTGATTTGTACTGACTCAAAAAAATTCTAAGTGTCACTGGTTACTGATTTGTACTGACTGGAAAAAATTCTAAGTGTCGTTGGTTACTGATTTGTACTGCATCAAAAAAATTCTAAGTGTCACTGGTTACTGATTTGTACTGACTCAAAAAAATTCTAAGTGTCGTTGGTTACTGATTTGTACTGAGCCTAAAAAATTCTAAGTGTCACTGGTTACTGATTTGTACTGCCTCGAAAAAATTCTAAGTGTCACTGGTTACTGATTTGTAACCACCGGGTCAAATCCGGCTGGGCTAGCCGGCCTCGAGCACTCAAAGTCGGTATGAGCAGTCAAGTTCGCTCCCATCACAGTTTGGACCCTAAAAAATCTAAGTGTCACTGGTTACTGATTTGTACTGAGCCTAAAAAATTCTAAGTGTCACTGGTTACTGATTTGTACTGAGCCTAAAAAATTCTAAGTGTCCTTGGTTACTGATTTGTACTGACTGGAAAAAATTCTAAGTGTCACTGGTTACTGATTTGTACTGAGCCTAAAAAATTCTAAGTGTCACTGGTTACTGATTTGTACTGCCTCAAAAAAATTCTAAGTGTCGTTGGTTACTGATTTGTACTGCCTCGAAAAAATTCTAAGTGTTCTTGGTTACTGATTTGTACTGACTGGAAAAAATTCTAAGTGTCACTGGTTACTGATTTGTACTGAGCCTAAAAAATTCTAAGTGTCACTGGTTACTGATTTGTACTGCCTCAAAAAAATTCTAAGTGTCGTTGGTTACTGATTTGTACTGCCTCGAAAAATTTCTAAGTGTCACTGGTTACTGATTTGTACTGACTGGAAAAAATTCTAAGTGTCGTTGGTTACTGATTTGTACTGACTGAATAAAATTCTAAGTGTCACTGGTTACTGATTTGTACTGCCTCAAAAAAATTCTAAGTGTCACTGGTTACTGATTTGTACTGACTCTAAAAAATTCTAAGTGTCCTTGGTTACTGATTTGTACTGCATCAAAAAAATTCTAAGTGTCGTTGGTTACTGATTTGTACTGCATCAAAAAAATTCTAAGTGTCACTGGTTACTGATTTGTACTGACTCTAAAAAATTCTAAGTGTCACTGGTTACTGATTTGTACTGAGCCTAAAAAATTCTAAGTGTCGTTGGTTACTGATTTGTACTGCCTCGAAAAAATTCTAAGTGTCACTGGTTACTGATTTGTACTGACTGGAAAAAATTCTAAGTGTCACTGGTTACTGATTTGTACTGCCTCAAAAAAAATCTAAGTGTCACTGGTTACTGATTTGTACTGACTCAAAAAAATTCTAAGTGTCACTGGTTACTGATTTGTACTGACTGGAAAAAATTCTAAGTGTCGTTGGTTACTGATTTGTACTGCATCAAAAAAATTCTAAGTGTCACTGGTTACTGATTTGTACTGACTCTAAAAAATTCTAAGTGTCCTTGGTTACTGATTTGTACTGCATCAAAAAAATTCTAAGTGTCGTTGGTTACTGATTTGTACTGACTGGAAAAAATTCTAAGTGTCACTGGTTACTGATTTGTACTGACTCAAAAAAATTCTAAGTGTCGTTGGTTACTGATTTGTACTGCCTCTAAAAAATTCTAAGTGTTCTTGGTTACTGATTTGTACTGACTGGAAAAAATTCTAAGTGTCACTGGTTACTGATTTGTACTGAGCCTAAAAAATTCTAAGTGTCACTGGTTACTGATTTGTACTGCCTCAAAAAAATTCTAAGTGTCGTTGGTTACTGATTTGTACTGCCTCGAAAAATTTCTAAGTGTCACTGGTTACTGATTTGTACTGACTGGAAAAAATTCTAAGTGTCGTTGGTTACTGATTTGTACTGACTGAATAAAATTCTAAGTGTCACTGGTTACTGATTTGTACTGCCTCAAAAAAATTCTAAGTGTCACTGGTTACTGATTTGTACTGACTCTAAAAAATTCTAAGTGTCCTTGGTTACTGATTTGTACTGCATCAAAAAAATTCTAAGTGTCGTTGGTTACTGATTTGTACTGCATCAAAAAAATTCTAAGTGTCACTGGTTACTGATTTGTACTGACTCTAAAAAATTCTAAGTGTCACTGGTTACTGATTTGTACTGAGCCTAAAAAATTCTAAGTGTCGTTGGTTACTGATTTGTACTGCCTCGAAAAAATTCTAAGTGTCACTGGTTACTGATTTGTACTGACTGGAAAAAATTCTAAGTGTCGTTGGTTACTGATTTGTACTGACTCAAAAAAATTCTAAGTGTCACTGGTTACTGATTTGTACTGACTGAACAAAATTCTAAGTGTCGATGGTTACTGATTTGTACTGACTGAAATAAATTCTAAGTGACGTTGTTTACTGATTTGTAACCACCGGGTCAAATCCGGCCGGGCTAGCCGGCCTCGAGCACTCAAAGTCGGTATGAGCAGTCAAGTTCGCTCCCATCACAGTTTGGACCCTAAAAAAAGTCTAAGTGTCACTGGTTACTGATTTGTACTGAGCCTAAAAAATTCTAAGTGTCACTGGTTACTGATTTGTACTGACTCTAAAAAATTCTAAGTGTCACTGGTTACTGATTTGTACTGACTCTAAAAAATTCTAAGTGTCCTTGGTTACTGATTTGTACTGCATCAAAAAAATTCTAAGTGTCGTTGGTTACTGATTTGTACTGCATCAAAAAAATTCTAAGTGTCACTGGTTACTGATTTGTACTGACTCTAAAAAATTCTAAGTGTCACTGGTTACTGATTTGTACTGAGCCTAAAAAATTCTAAGTGTCGTTGGTTACTGATTTGTACTGCCTCGAAAAAATTCTAAGTGTCACTGGTTACTGATTTGTACTGACTGGAAAAAATTCTAAGTGTCGTTGGTTACTGATTTGTACTGACTCAAAAAAATTCTAAGTGTCACTGGTTACTGATTTGTACTGACTGAACAAAATTCTAAGTGTCGATGGTTACTGATTTGTACTGACTGAAATAAATTCTAAGTGACGTTGTTTACTGATTTGTAACCACCGGGTCAAATCCGGCCGGGCTAGCCGGCCTCGAGCACTCAAAGTCGGTATGAGCAGTCAAGTTCGCTCCCATCACAGTTTGGACCCTAAAAAAAGTCTAAGTGTCACTGGTTACTGATTTGTACTGAGCCTAAAAAATTCTAAGTGTCACTGGTTACTGATTTGTACTGCCTCAAAAAAATTCTAAGTGTCGTCGGTTACTGATTTGTAACCACCGGGTCAAATCCGGCCGGGCTAGCCGGCCTCGAGCACTCAAAGTCGGTATGAGCAGTCAGGTTCGCTCCCATCACAGTTTGGACCACTTGCCGACTTGGGAAATGCACGAAAATCGGCCCCAACGCGGGGGCCGGTCCGCTCTCAAAGTCGAGACCTTCGGCTGAACCACCGGGTCAAATCCGGCCGGGCTAGCCGGCCTCGAGCACTCAAAGTCGGTATGAGCAGTCAGGTTCGCTCCCATCACAGTTTG
This sequence comes from Chiloscyllium plagiosum, assembly GCF_037043375.1. NCBI lineage: Eukaryota > Metazoa > Chordata > Chondrichthyes > Orectolobiformes > Hemiscylliidae > Chiloscyllium > Chiloscyllium plagiosum. The sequence continues at coordinate 54,855 of NW_028270199.1, read as the reverse complement.
GACCACTTGCCGACTTGGGAAATGCACGAAAATCGGCCCGAACGCGGGGGCCGGTCCGCTCTCAAAGTCGAGACCTTCGGCTGAACCACCGGGTCAAATCCGGCTGGGCTAGCCGCCCCCGAGCGCTCAAAGTCGGTATGAGCAGTCAAGTTCGGTCCCATCACAGTCTGGACCACTTGCCGACGTTGGAAATGCACGAAATTCACCCTGAACGCGGGGGCCGGTCCGCTCCCGAAGGCGGGACACTCACCCTAAGCCTGGCCCCACCGCCGGCCAACACACCCTTCAAAATCACACCCATCCGACAATGCTACTCAAAAAGGATCCAAATTCAGAAACACCCCCTTCAAAAGGCACTCCGTCCCCGGCCACACTACCGGGGCATGCTCCCCTGGGCGATAATTAAGCCCCCACGACTAATTGAAGCCAACCACAGCCGCAACTCGAAAGGAGAAGTCAGTAACCAATTCAAAAATGCACTTGGTTACTGACTTCTACAGACTCAAAAAAAATTCTAAGTGTCGTTGGTTACTGATTTGTACTGCATCAAAAAAATTCTAAGTGTCACTGGTTACTGATTTGTACTGACTCTAAAAAATTCTAAGTGTCACTGGTTACTGATTTGTACTGAGCCTAAAAAATTCTAAGTGTCGTTGGTTACTGATTTGTACTGCCTCGAAAAAATTCTAAGTGTCGTTGGTTACTGATTTGTACTGACTGAATAAAATTCTAAGTGTCACTGGTTACTGATTTGTACTGCCTCAAAAAAATTCTAAGTGTCACTGGTTACTGATTTGTACTGCCTCGAAAAAATTCTAAGTGTCACTGGTTACTGATTTGTAACCACCGGGTCAAATCCGGCTGGGCTAGCCGGCCTCGAGCACTCAAAGTCGGTATGAGCAGTCAAGTTCGCTCCCATCACAGTTTGGACCCTAAAAAATCTAAGTGTCACTGGTTACTGATTTGTACTGACTCAAAAAAATTCTAAGTGTCACTGGTTACTGATTTGTACTGACTGGAAAAAATTCTAAGTGTCGTTGGTTACTGATTTGTACTGCATCAAAAAAATTCTAAGTGTCACTGGTTACTGATTTGTACTGACTCTAAAAAATTCTAAGTGTCCTTGGTTACTGATTTGTACTGCATCAAAAAAATTCTAAGTGTCGTTGGTTACTGATTTGTACTGCATCAAAAAAATTCTAAGTGTCACTGGTTACTGATTTGTACTGACTCAAAAAAATTCTAAGTGTCGTTGGTTACTGATTTGTACTGCCTCAAAAAAATTCTAAGTGTTCTTGGTTACTGATTTGAACTGAGCCTAAAAAATTCTAAGTGTCACTGGTTACTGATTTGTACTGACTCAAAAAAATTCTAAGTGTCGTTGGTTACTGATTTGTACTGCCTCAAAAAAATTCTAAGTGTTCTTGGTTACTGATTTGTACTGACTGGAAAAAATTCTAAGTGTCACTGGTTACTGATTTGTACTGAGCCTAAAAAATTCTAAGTGTCACTGGTTACTGATTTGTACTGCCTCAAAAAAATTCTAAGTGTCGTCGGTTACTGATTTGTAACCACCGGGTCAAATCCGGCCGGGCTAGCCGGCCTCGAGCACTCAAAGTCGGTATGAGCAGTCAAGTTCGCTCCCATCACAGTTTGGACCCTAAAAAAAGTCTAAGTGTCACTGGTTACTGATTTGTACTGAGCCTAAAAAATTCTAAGTGTCACTGGTTACTGATTTGTACTGCCTCAAAAAAATTCTAAGTGTCGTCGGTTACTGATTTGTAACCACCGGGTCAAATCCGGCCGGGCTAGCCGGCCTCGAGCACTCAAAGTCGGTATGAGCAGTCAGGTTCGCTCCCATCACAGTTTGGACCACTTGCCGACTTGGGAAATGCACGAAAATCGGCCCCAACGCGGGGGCCGGTCCGCTCTCAAAGTCGAGACCTTCGGCTGAACCACCGGGTCAAATCCGGCCGGGCTAGCCGGCCTCGAGCACTCAAAGTCGGTATGAGCAGTCAAGTTCGCTCCCATCACAGTTTGGACCACTTGCCGACTTGGGAAATGCACGAAAATCGGCCCGAACGCGGGGGCCGGTCCGCTCTCAAAGTCGAGACCTTCGGCTGAACCACCGGGTCAAATCCGGCTGGGCTAGCCGCCCCCGAGCGCTCAAAGTCGGTATGAGCAGTCAAGTTCGGTCCCATCACAGTCTGGACCACTTGCCGACGTTGGAAATGCACGAAATTCACCCTGAACGCGGGGGCCGGTCCGCTCCCGAAGGCGGGACACTCACCCTAAGCCTGGCCCCACCGCCGGCCAACACACCCTTCAAAATCACACCCATCCGACAATGCTACTCAAAAAGGATCCAAATTCAGAAACACCCCCTTCAAAAGGCACTCCGTCCCCGGCCACACTACCGGGGCATGCTCCCCTGGGCGATAATTAAGCCCCCACGACTAATTGAAGCCAACCACAGCCGCAACTCGAAAGGAGAAGTCAGTAACCAATTCAAAAATGCACTTGGTTACTGACTTCTACAGACTCAAAAAAAATTCTAAGTGTCGTTGGTTACTGATTTGTACTGCATCAAAAAAATTCTAAGTGTCACTGGTTACTGATTTGTACTGACTCTAAAAAATTCTAAGTGTCACTGGTTACTGATTTGTACTGAGCCTAAAAAATTCTAAGTGTCGTTGGTTACTGATTTGTACTGCCTCGAAAAAATTCTAAGTGTCGTTGGTTACTGATTTGTACTGACTGAATAAAATTCTAAGTGTCACTGGTTACTGATTTGTACTGCCTCAAAAAAATTCTAAGTGTCACTGGTTACTGATTTGTACTGCCTCGAAAAAATTCTAAGTGTCACTGGTTACTGATTTGTAACCACCGGGTCAAATCCGGCTGGGCTAGCCGGCCTCGAGCACTCAAAGTCGGTATGAGCAGTCAAGTTCGCTCCCATCACAGTTTGGACCCTAAAAAATCTAAGTGTCACTGGTTACTGATTTGTACTGACTCAAAAAAATTCTAAGTGTCACTGGTTACTGATTTGTACTGACTCTAAAAAATTCTAAGTGTCCTTGGTTACTGATTTGTACTGCATCAAAAAAATTCTAAGTGTCGTTGGTTACTGATTTGTACTGCATCAAAAAAATTCTAAGTGTCACTGGTTACTGATTTGTACTGACTCAAAAAAATTCTAAGTGTCGTTGGTTACTGATTTGTACTGCCTCAAAAAAATTCTAAGTGTTCTTGGTTACTGATTTGAACTGAGCCTAAAAAATTCTAAGTGTCACTGGTTACTGATTTGTACTGACTCAAAAAAATTCTAAGTGTCGTTGGTTACTGATTTGTACTGCCTCAAAAAAATTCTAAGTGTTCTTGGTTACTGATTTGTACTGACTGGAAAAAATTCTAAGTGTCACTGGTTACTGATTTGTACTGAGCCTAAAAAATTCTAAGTGTCACTGGTTACTGATTTGTACTGCCTCAAAAAAATTCTAAGTGTCGTCGGTTACTGATTTGTAACCACCGGGTCAAATCCGGCCGGGCTAGCCGGCCTCGAGCACTCAAAGTCGGTATGAGCAGTCAAGTTCGCTCCCATCACAGTTTGGACCCTAAAAAAAGTCTAAGTGTCACTGGTTACTGATTTGTACTGAGCCTAAAAAATTCTAAGTGTCACTGGTTACTGATTTGTACTGCCTCAAAAAAATTCTAAGTGTCGTCGGTTACTGATTTGTAACCACCGGGTCAAATCCGGCCGGGCTAGCCGGCCTCGAGCACTCAAAGTCGGTATGAGCAGTCAGGTTCGCTCCCATCACAGTTTGGACCACTTGCCGACTTGGGAAATGCACGAAAATCGGCCCCAACGCGGGGGCCGGTCCGCTCTCAAAGTCGAGACCTTCGGCTGAACCACCGGGTCAAATCCGGCCGGGCTAGCCGGCCTCGAGCACTCAAAGTCGGTATGAGCAGTCAAGTTCGCTCCCATCACAGTTTGGACCACTTGCCGACTTGGGAAATGCACGAAAATCGGCCCGAACGCGGGGGCCGGTCCGCTCTCAAAGTCGAGACCTTCGGCTGAACCACCGGGTCAAATCCGGCTGGGCTAGCCGCCCCCGAGCGCTCAAAGTCGGTATGAGCAGTCAAGTTCGGTCCCATCACAGTCTGGACCACTTGCCGACGTTGGAAATGCACGAAATTCACCCTGAACGCGGGGGCCGGTCCGCTCCCGAAGGCGGGACACTCACCCTAAGCCTGGCCCCACCGCCGGCCAACACACCCTTCAAAATCACACCCATCCGACAATGCTACTCAAAAAGGATCCAAATTCAGAAACACCCCCTTCAAAAGGCACTCCGTCCCCGGCCACACTACCGGGGCATGCTCCCCTGGGCGATAATTAAGCCCCCACGACTAATTGAAGCCAACCACAGCCGCAACTCGAAAGGAGAAGTCAGTAACCAATTCAAAAATGCACTTGGTTACTGACTTCTACAGACTCAAAAAAAATTCTAAGTGTCGTTGGTTACTGATTTGTACTGCATCAAAAAAATTCTAAGTGTCACTGGTTACTGATTTGTACTGACTCTAAAAAATTCTAAGTGTCACTGGTTACTGATTTGTACTGAGCCTAAAAAATTCTAAGTGTCGTTGGTTACTGATTTGTACTGCCTCGAAAAAATTCTAAGTGTCGTTGGTTACTGATTTGTACTGACTGAATAAAATTCTAAGTGTCACTGGTTACTGATTTGTACTGCCTCAAAAAAATTCTAAGTGTCACTGGTTACTGATTTGTACTGCCTCGAAAAAATTCTAAGTGTCACTGGTTACTGATTTGTAACCACCGGGTCAAATCCGGCTGGGCTAGCCGGCCTCGAGCACTCAAAGTCGGTATGAGCAGTCAAGTTCGCTCCCATCACAGTTTGGACCCTAAAAAATCTAAGTGTCACTGGTTACTGATTTGTACTGACTCAAAAAAATTCTAAGTGTCACTGGTTACTGATTTGTACTGACTGGAAAAAATTCTAAGTGTCGTTGGTTACTGATTTGTACTGCATCAAAAAAATTCTAAGTGTCACTGGTTACTGATTTGTACTGACTCTAAAAAATTCTAAGTGTCCTTGGTTACTGATTTGTACTGCATCAAAAAAATTCTAAGTGTCGTTGGTTACTGATTTGTACTGCATCAAAAAAATTCTAAGTGTCACTGGTTACTGATTTGTACTGACTCAAAAAAATTCTAAGTGTCGTTGGTTACTGATTTGTACTGCCTCAAAAAAATTCTAAGTGTTCTTGGTTACTGATTTGAACTGAGCCTAAAAAATTCTAAGTGTCACTGGTTACTGATTTGTACTGACTCAAAAAAATTCTAAGTGTCGTTGGTTACTGATTTGTACTGCCTCAAAAAAATTCTAAGTGTTCTTGGTTACTGATTTGTACTGACTGGAAAAAATTCTAAGTGTCACTGGTTACTGATTTGTACTGAGCCTAAAAAATTCTAAGTGTCACTGGTTACTGATTTGTACTGCCTCAAAAAAATTCTAAGTGTCGTCGGTTACTGATTTGTAACCACCGGGTCAAATCCGGCCGGGCTAGCCGGCCTCGAGCACTCAAAGTCGGTATGAGCAGTCAAGTTCGCTCCCATCACAGTTTGGACCCTAAAAAAAGTCTAAGTGTCACTGGTTACTGATTTGTACTGAGCCTAAAAAATTCTAAGTGTCACTGGTTACTGATTTGTACTGCCTCAAAAAAATTCTAAGTGTCGTCGGTTACTGATTTGTAACCACCGGGTCAAATCCGGCCGGGCTAGCCGGCCTCGAGCACTCAAAGTCGGTATGAGCAGTCAGGTTCGCTCCCATCACAGTTTGGACCACTTGCCGACTTGGGAAATGCACGAAAATCGGCCCCAACGCGGGGGCCGGTCCGCTCTCAAAGTCGAGACCTTCGGCTGAACCACCGGGTCAAATCCGGCCGGGCTAGCCGGCCTCGAGCACTCAAAGTCGGTATGAGCAGTCAAGTTCGCTCCCATCACAGTTTGGACCACTTGCCGACTTGGGAAATGCACGAAAATCGGCCCGAACGCGGGGGCCGGTCCGCTCTCAAAGTCGAGACCTTCGGCTGAACCACCGGGTCAAATCCGGCTGGGCTAGCCGCCCCCGAGCGCTCAAAGTCGGTATGAGCAGTCAAGTTCGGTCCCATCACAGTCTGGACCACTTGCCGACGTTGGAAATGCACGAAATTCACCCTGAACGCGGGGGCCGGTCCGCTCCCGAAGGCGGGACACTCACCCTAAGCCTGGCCCCACCGCCGGCCAACACACCCTTCAAAATCACACCCATCCGACAATGCTACTCAAAAAGGATCCAAATTCAGAAACACCCCCTTCAAAAGGCACTCCGTCCCCGGCCACACTACCGGGGCATGCTCCCCTGGGCGATAATTAAGCCCCCACGACTAATTGAAGCCAACCACAGCCGCAACTCGAAAGGAGAAGTCAGTAACCAATTCAAAAATGCACTTGGTTACTGACTTCTACAGACTCAAAAAAAATTCTAAGTGTCGTTGGTTACTGATTTGTACTGCATCAAAAAAATTCTAAGTGTCACTGGTTACTGATTTGTACTGACTCTAAAAAATTCTAAGTGTCACTGGTTACTGATTTGTACTGAGCCTAAAAAATTCTAAGTGTCGTTGGTTACTGATTTGTACTGCCTCGAAAAAATTCTAAGTGTCGTTGGTTACTGATTTGTACTGACTGAATAAAATTCTAAGTGTCACTGGTTACTGATTTGTACTGCCTCAAAAAAATTCTAAGTGTCACTGGTTACTGATTTGTACTGCCTCGAAAAAATTCTAAGTGTCACTGGTTACTGATTTGTAACCACCGGGTCAAATCCGGCTGGGCTAGCCGGCCTCGAGCACTCAAAGTCGGTATGAGCAGTCAAGTTCGCTCCCATCACAGTTTGGACCCTAAAAAATCTAAGTGTCACTGGTTACTGATTTGTACTGACTCAAAAAAATTCTAAGTGTCACTGGTTACTGATTTGTACTGACTGGAAAAAATTCTAAGTGTCGTTGGTTACTGATTTGTACTGCATCAAAAAAATTCTAAGTGTCACTGGTTACTGATTTGTACTGACTCTAAAAAATTCTAAGTGTCCTTGGTTACTGATTTGTACTGCATCAAAAAAATTCTAAGTGTCGTTGGTTACTGATTTGTACTGCATCAAAAAAATTCTAAGTGTCACTGGTTACTGATTTGTACTGACTCAAAAAAATTCTAAGTGTCGTTGGTTACTGATTTGTACTGCCTCAAAAAAATTCTAAGTGTTCTTGGTTACTGATTTGAACTGAGCCTAAAAAATTCTAAGTGTCACTGGTTACTGATTTGTACTGACTCAAAAAAATTCTAAGTGTCGTTGGTTACTGATTTGTACTGCCTCAAAAAAATTCTAAGTGTTCTTGGTTACTGATTTGTACTGACTGGAAAAAATTCTAAGTGTCACTGGTTACTGATTTGTACTGAGCCTAAAAAATTCTAAGTGTCACTGGTTACTGATTTGTACTGCCTCAAAAAAATTCTAAGTGTCGTCGGTTACTGATTTGTAACCACCGGGTCAAATCCGGCCGGGCTAGCCGGCCTCGAGCACTCAAAGTCGGTATGAGCAGTCAAGTTCGCTCCCATCACAGTTTGGACCCTAAAAAAAGTCTAAGTGTCACTGGTTACTGATTTGTACTGAGCCTAAAAAATTCTAAGTGTCACTGGTTACTGATTTGTACTGCCTCAAAAAAATTCTAAGTGTCGTCGGTTACTGATTTGTAACCACCGGGTCAAATCCGGCCGGGCTAGCCGGCCTCGAGCACTCAAAGTCGGTATGAGCAGTCAGGTTCGCTCCCATCACAGTTTGGACCACTTGCCGACTTGGGAAATGCACGAAAATCGGCCCCAACGCGGGGGCCGGTCCGCTCTCAAAGTCGAGACCTTCGGCTGAACCACCGGGTCAAATCCGGCCGGGCTAGCCGGCCTCGAGCACTCAAAGTCGGTATGAGCAGTCAAGTTCGCTCCCATCACAGTTTGGACCACTTGCCGACTTGGGAAATGCACGAAAATCGGCCCGAACGCGGGGGCCGGTCCGCTCTCAAAGTCGAGACCTTCGGCTGAACCACCGGGTCAAATCCGGCTGGGCTAGCCGCCCCCGAGCGCTCAAAGTCGGTATGAGCAGTCAAGTTCGGTCCCATCACAGTCTGGACCACTTGCCGACGTTGGAAATGCACGAAATTCACCCTGAACGCGGGGGCCGGTCCGCTCCCGAAGGCGGGACACTCACCCTAAGCCTGGCCCCACCGCCGGCCAACACACCCTTCAAAATCACACCCATCCGACAATGCTACTCAAAAAGGATCCAAATTCAGAAACACCCCCTTCAAAAGGCACTCCGTCCCCGGCCACACTACCGGGGCATGCTCCCCTGGGCGATAATTAAGCCCCCACGACTAATTGAAGCCAACCACAGCCGCAACTCGAAAGGAGAAGTCAGTAACCAATTCAAAAATGCACTTGGTTACTGACTTCTACAGACTCAAAAAAAATTCTAAGTGTCGTTGGTTACTGATTTGTACTGCATCAAAAAAATTCTAAGTGTCACTGGTTACTGATTTGTACTGACTCTAAAAAATTCTAAGTGTCACTGGTTACTGATTTGTACTGAGCCTAAAAAATTCTAAGTGTCGTTGGTTACTGATTTGTACTGCCTCGAAAAAATTCTAAGTGTCGTTGGTTACTGATTTGTACTGACTGAATAAAATTCTAAGTGTCACTGGTTACTGATTTGTACTGCCTCAAAAAAATTCTAAGTGTCACTGGTTACTGATTTGTACTGCCTCGAAAAAATTCTAAGTGTCACTGGTTACTGATTTGTAACCACCGGGTCAAATCCGGCTGGGCTAGCCGGCCTCGAGCACTCAAAGTCGGTATGAGCAGACAAGTTCGCTCCCATCACAGTTTGGACCCTAAAAAATCTAAGTGTCACTGGTTACTGATTTGTACTGACTCAAAAAAATTCTAAGTGTCACTGGTTACTGATTTGTACTGACTGGAAAAAATTCTAAGTGTCGTTGGTTACTGATTTGTACTGCATCAAAAAAATTCTAAGTGTCACTGGTTACTGATTTGTACTGACTCTAAAAAATTCTAAGTGTCCTTGGTTACTGATTTGTACTGCATCAAAAAAATTCTAAGTGTCGTTGGTTACTGATTTGTACTGCATCAAAAAAATTCTAAGTGTCACTGGTTACTGATTTGTACTGACTCAAAAAAATTCTAAGTGTCGTTGGTTACTGATTTGTACTGCCTCAAAAAAATTCTAAGTGTTCTTGGTTACTGATTTGAACTGAGCCTAAAAAATTCTAAGTGTCACTGGTTACTGATTTGTACTGACTCAAAAAAATTCTAAGTGTCGTTGGTTACTGATTTGTACTGCCTCAAAAAAATTCTAAGTGTTCTTGGTTACTGATTTGTACTGACTGGAAAAAATTCTAAGTGTCACTGGTTACTGATTTGTACTGAGCCTAAAAAATTCTAAGTGTCACTGGTTACTGATTTGTACTGCCTCAAAAAAATTCTAAGTGTCGTCGGTTACTGATTTGTAACCACCGGGTCAAATCCGGCCGGGCTAGCCGGCCTCGAGCACTCAAAGTCGGTATGAGCAGTCAAGTTCGCTCCCATCACAGTTTGGACCCTAAAAAAAGTCTAAGTGTCACTGGTTACTGATTTGTACTGAGCCTAAAAAATTCTAAGTGTCACTGGTTACTGATTTGTACTGCCTCAAAAAAATTCTAAGTGTCGTCGGTTACTGATTTGTAACCACCGGGTCAAATCCGGCCGGGCTAGCCGGCCTCGAGCACTCAAAGTCGGTATGAGCAGTCAGGTTCGCTCCCATCACAGTTTGGACCACTTGCCGACTTGGGAAATGCACGAAAATCGGCCCCAACGCGGGGGCCGGTCCGCTCTCAAAGTCGAGACCTTCGGCTGAACCACCGGGTCAAATCCGGCCGGGCTAGCCGGCCTCGAGCACTCAAAGTCGGTATGAGCAGTCAAGTTCGCTCCCATCACAGTTTGGACCACTTGCCGACTTGGGAAATGCACGAAAATCGGCCCGAACGCGGGGGCCGGTCCGCTCTCAAAGTCGAGACCTTCGGCTGAACCACCGGGTCAAATCCGGCTGGGCTAGCCGCCCCCGAGCGCTCAAAGTCGGTATGAGCAGTCAAGTTCGGTCCCATCACAGTCTGGACCACTTGCCGACGTTGGAAATGCACGAAATTCACCCTGAACGCGGGGGCCGGTCCGCTCCCGAAGGCGGGACACTCACCCTAAGCCTGGCCCCACCGCCGGCCAACACACCCTTCAAAATCACACCCATCCGACAATGCTACTCAAAAAGGATCCAAATTCAGAAACACCCCCTTCAAAAGGCACTCCGTCCCCGGCCACACTACCGGGGCATGCTCCCCTGGGCGATAATTAAGCCCCCACGACTAATTGAAGCCAACCACAGCCGCAACTCGAAAGGAGAAGTCAGTAACCAATTCAAAAATGCACTTGGTTACTGACTTCTACAGACTCAAAAAAAATTCTAAGTGTCGTTGGTTACTGATTTGTACTGCATCAAAAAAATTCTAAGTGTCACTGGTTACTGATTTGTACTGACTCTAAAAAATTCTAAGTGTCACTGGTTACTGATTTGTACTGAGCCTAAAAAATTCTAAGTGTCGTTGGTTACTGATTTGTACTGCCTCGAAAAAATTCTAAGTGTCGTTGGTTACTGATTTGTACTGACTGAATAAAATTCTAAGTGTCACTGGTTACTGATTTGTACTGCCTCAAAAAAATTCTAAGTGTCACTGGTTACTGATTTGTACTGCCTCGAAAAAATTCTAAGTGTCACTGGTTACTGATTTGTAACCACCGGGTCAAATCCGGCTGGGCTAGCCGGCCTCGAGCACTCAAAGTCGGTATGAGCAGTCAAGTTCGCTCCCATCACAGTTTGGACCCTAAAAAATCTAAGTGTCACTGGTTACTGATTTGTACTGACTCAAAAAAATTCTAAGTGTCACTGGTTACTGATTTGTACTGACTCTAAAAAATTCTAAGTGTCCTTGGTTACTGATTTGTACTGCATCAAAAAAATTCTAAGTGTCGTTGGTTACTGATTTGTACTGCATCAAAAAAATTCTAAGTGTCACTGGTTACTGATTTGTACTGACTCTAAAAAATTCTAAGTGTCACTGGTTACTGATTTGTACTGAGCCTAAAAAATTCTAAGTGTCGTTGGTTACTGATTTGTACTGCCTCGAAAAAATTCTAAGTGTCACTGGTTACTGATTTGTACTGACTCTAAAAAATTCTAAGTGTCCTTGGTTACTGATTTGTACTGCATCAAAAAAATTCTAAGTGTCGTTGGTTACTGATTTGTACTGCATCAAAAAAATTCTAAGTGTCACTGGTTACTGATTTGTACTGACTCTAAAAAATTCTAAGTGTCACTGGTTACTGATTTGTACTGAGCCTAAAAAATTCTAAGTGTCGTTGGTTACTGATTTGTACTGCCTCGAAAAAATTCTAAGTGTCACTGGTTACTGATTTGTACTGACTGGAAAAAATTCTAAGTGTCGTTGGTTACTGATTTGTACTGACTCAAAAAAATTCTAAGTGTCGTTGGTTACTGATTTGTACTGAGCCTAAAAAATTCTAAGTGTCACTGGTTACTGATTTGTACTGCCTCGAAAAAATTCTAAGTGTCACTGGTTACTGATTTGTAACCACCGGGTCAAATCCGGCCGGGCTAGCCGGCCTCGAGCACTCAAAGTCGGTATGAGCAGTCAAGTTCGCTCCCATCACAGTTTGGACCCTAAAAAATCTAAGTGTCACTGGTTACTGATTTGTACTGACTCAAAAAAATTCTAAGTGTCACTGGTTACTGATTTGTACTGACTGGAAAAAATTCTAAGTGTCGTTGGTTACTGATTTGTACTGCATCAAAAAAATTCTAAGTGTCACTGGTTACTGATTTGTACTGACTCAAAAAAATTCTAAGTGTCGTTGGTTACTGATTTGTACTGAGCCTAAAAAATTCTAAGTGTCACTGGTTACTGATTTGTACTGCCTCGAAAAAATTCTAAGTGTCACTGGTTACTGATTTGTAACCACCGGGTCAAATCCGGCTGGGCTAGCCGGCCTCGAGCACTCAAAGTCGGTATGAGCAGTCAAGTTCGCTCCCATCACAGTTTGGACCCTAAAAAATCTAAGTGTCACTGGTTACTGATTTGTACTGAGCCTAAAAAATTCTAAGTGTCACTGGTTACTGATTTGTACTGAGCCTAAAAAATTCTAAGTGTCCTTGGTTACTGATTTGTACTGACTGGAAAAAATTCTAAGTGTCACTGGTTACTGATTTGTACTGAGCCTAAAAAATTCTAAGTGTCACTGGTTACTGATTTGTACTGCCTCAAAAAAATTCTAAGTGTCGTTGGTTACTGATTTGTACTGCCTCGAAAAAATTCTAAGTGTTCTTGGTTACTGATTTGTACTGACTGGAAAAAATTCTAAGTGTCACTGGTTACTGATTTGTACTGAGCCTAAAAAATTCTAAGTGTCACTGGTTACTGATTTGTACTGCCTCAAAAAAATTCTAAGTGTCGTTGGTTACTGATTTGTACTGCCTCGAAAAATTTCTAAGTGTCACTGGTTACTGATTTGTACTGACTGGAAAAAATTCTAAGTGTCGTTGGTTACTGATTTGTACTGACTGAATAAAATTCTAAGTGTCACTGGTTACTGATTTGTACTGCCTCAAAAAAATTCTAAGTGTCACTGGTTACTGATTTGTACTGACTCTAAAAAATTCTAAGTGTCCTTGGTTACTGATTTGTACTGCATCAAAAAAATTCTAAGTGTCGTTGGTTACTGATTTGTACTGCATCAAAAAAATTCTAAGTGTCACTGGTTACTGATTTGTACTGACTCTAAAAAATTCTAAGTGTCACTGGTTACTGATTTGTACTGAGCCTAAAAAATTCTAAGTGTCGTTGGTTACTGATTTGTACTGCCTCGAAAAAATTCTAAGTGTCACTGGTTACTGATTTGTACTGACTGGAAAAAATTCTAAGTGTCACTGGTTACTGATTTGTACTGCCTCAAAAAAAATCTAAGTGTCACTGGTTACTGATTTGTACTGACTCAAAAAAATTCTAAGTGTCACTGGTTACTGATTTGTACTGACTGGAAAAAATTCTAAGTGTCGTTGGTTACTGATTTGTACTGCATCAAAAAAATTCTAAGTGTCACTGGTTACTGATTTGTACTGACTCTAAAAAATTCTAAGTGTCCTTGGTTACTGATTTGTACTGCATCAAAAAAATTCTAAGTGTCGTTGGTTACTGATTTGTACTGACTGGAAAAAATTCTAAGTGTCACTGGTTACTGATTTGTACTGACTCAAAAAAATTCTAAGTGTCGTTGGTTACTGATTTGTACTGCCTCGAAAAAATTCTAAGTGTTCTTGGTTACTGATTTGTACTGACTGGAAAAAATTCTAAGTGTCACTGGTTACTGATTTGTACTGAGCCTAAAAAATTCTAAGTGTCACTGGTTACTGATTTGTACTGCCTCAAAAAAATTCTAAGTGTCGTTGGTTACTGATTTGTACTGCCTCGAAAAATTTCTAAGTGTCACTGGTTACTGATTTGTACTGACTGGAAAAAATTCTAAGTGTCGTTGGTTACTGATTTGTACTGACTGAATAAAATTCTAAGTGTCACTGGTTACTGATTTGTACTGCCTCAAAAAAATTCTAAGTGTCACTGGTTACTGATTTGTACTGACTCTAAAAAATTCTAAGTGTCCTTGGTTACTGATTTGTACTGCATCAAAAAAATTCTAAGTGTCGTTGGTTACTGATTTGTACTGCATCAAAAAAATTCTAAGTGTCACTGGTTACTGATTTGTACTGACTCTAAAAAATTCTAAGTGTCACTGGTTACTGATTTGTACTGAGCCTAAAAAATTCTAAGTGTCGTTGGTTACTGATTTGTACTGCCTCGAAAAAATTCTAAGTGTCACTGGTTACTGATTTGTACTGACTGGAAAAAATTCTAAGTGTCGTTGGTTACTGATTTGTACTGACTCAAAAAAATTCTAAGTGTCACTGGTTACTGATTTGTACTGACTGAACAAAATTCTAAGTGTCGATGGTTACTGATTTGTACTGACTGAAATAAATTCTAAGTGACGTTGTTTACTGATTTGTAACCACCGGGTCAAATCCGGCCGGGCTAGCCGGCCTCGAGCACTCAAAGTCGGTATGAGCAGTCAAGTTCGCTCCCATCACAGTTTGGACCCTAAAAAAAGTCTAAGTGTCACTGGTTACTGATTTGTACTGAGCCTAAAAAATTCTAAGTGTCACTGGTTACTGATTTGTACTGACTCTAAAAAATTCTAAGTGTCACTGGTTACTGATTTGTACTGACTCTAAAAAATTCTAAGTGTCCTTGGTTACTGATTTGTACTGCATCAAAAAAATTCTAAGTGTCGTTGGTTACTGATTTGTACTGCATCAAAAAAATTCTAAGTGTCACTGGTTACTGATTTGTACTGACTCTAAAAAATTCTAAGTGTCACTGGTTACTGATTTGTACTGAGCCTAAAAAATTCTAAGTGTCGTTGGTTACTGATTTGTACTGCCTCGAAAAAATTCTAAGTGTCACTGGTTACTGATTTGTACTGACTGGAAAAAATTCTAAGTGTCGTTGGTTACTGATTTGTACTGACTCAAAAAAATTCTAAGTGTCACTGGTTACTGATTTGTACTGACTGAACAAAATTCTAAGTGTCGATGGTTACTGATTTGTACTGACTGAAATAAATTCTAAGTGACGTTGTTTACTGATTTGTAACCACCGGGTCAAATCCGGCCGGGCTAGCCGGCCTCGAGCACTCAAAGTCGGTATGAGCAGTCAAGTTCGCTCCCATCACAGTTTGGACCCTAAAAAAAGTCTAAGTGTCACTGGTTACTGATTTGTACTGAGCCTAAAAAATTCTAAGTGTCACTGGTTACTGATTTGTACTGCCTCAAAAAAATTCTAAGTGTCGTCGGTTACTGATTTGTAACCACCGGGTCAAATCCGGCCGGGCTAGCCGGCCTCGAGCACTCAAAGTCGGTATGAGCAGTCAGGTTCGCTCCCATCACAGTTTGGACCACTTGCCGACTTGGGAAATGCACGAAAATCGGCCCCAACGCGGGGGCCGGTCCGCTCTCAAAGTCGAGACCTTCGGCTGAACCACCGGGTCAAATCCGGCCGGGCTAGCCGGCCTCGAGCACTCAAAGTCGGTATGAGCAGTCAGGTTCGCTCCCATCACAGTTTGGACCACTTGCCGACTTGGGAAATGCACGAAAATCGGCCCGAACGCGGGGGCCGGTCCGCTCTCAAAGTCGAGACCTTCGGCTGAACCACCGGGTCAAATCCGGCTGGGCTAGCCGCCCCCGAGCGCTCAAAGTCGGTATGAGCAGTCAAGTTCGGTCCCATCACAGTCTGGACCACTTGCCGACGTTGGAAATGCACGAAATTCACCCTGAACGCGGGGGCCGGTCCGCTCCCGAAGGCGGGACACTCACCCTAAGCCTGGCCCCACCGCCGGCCAACACACCCTTCAAAATCACACCCATCCGACAATGCTACTCAAAAAGGATCCAAATTCAGAAACACCCCCTTCAAAAGGCACTCCGTCCCCGGCCACACTACCGGGGCATGCTCCCCTGGGCGATAATTAAGCCCCCACGACTAATTGAAGCCAACCACAGCCGCAACTCGAAAGGAGAAGTCAGTAACCAATTCAAAAATGCACTTGGTTACTGACTTCTACAGACTCAAAAAAAATTCTAAGTGTCGTTGGTTACTGATTTGTACTGCATCAAAAAAATTCTAAGTGTCACTGGTTACTGATTTGTACTGACTCTAAAAAATTCTAAGTGTCACTGGTTACTGATTTGTACTGAGCCTAAAAAATTCTAAGTGTCGTTGGTTACTGATTTGTACTGCCTCGAAAAAATTCTAAGTGTCGTTGGTTACTGATTTGTACTGACTGAATAAAATTCTAAGTGTCACTGGTTACTGATTTGTACTGCCTCAAAAAAATTCTAAGTGTCACTGGTTACTGATTTGTACTGCCTCGAAAAAATTCTAAGTGTCACTGGTTACTGATTTGTAACCACCGGGTCAAATCCGGCTGGGCTAGCCGGCCTCGAGCACTCAAAGTCGGTATGAGCAGTCAAGTTCGCTCCCATCACAGTTTGGACCCTAAAAAATCTAAGTGTCACTGGTTACTGATTTGTACTGACTCAAAAAAATTCTAAGTGTCACTGGTTACTGATTTGTACTGACTGGAAAAAATTCTAAGTGTCGTTGGTTACTGATTTGTACTGCATCAAAAAAATTCTAAGTGTCACTGGTTACTGATTTGTACTGACTCTAAAAAATTCTAAGTGTCCTTGGTTACTGATTTGTACTGCATCAAAAAAATTCTAAGTGTCGTTGGTTACTGATTTGTACTGCATCAAAAAAATTCTAAGTGTCACTGGTTACTGATTTGTACTGACTCAAAAAAATTCTAAGTGTCGTTGGTTACTGATTTGTACTGCCTCAAAAAAATTCTAAGTGTTCTTGGTTACTGATTTGAACTGAGCCTAAAAAATTCTAAGTGTCACTGGTTACTGATTTGTACTGACTCAAAAAAATTCTAAGTGTCGTTGGTTACTGATTTGTACTGCCTCAAAAAAATTCTAAGTGTTCTTGGTTACTGATTTGTACTGACTGGAAAAAATTCTAAGTGTCACTGGTTACTGATTTGTACTGAGCCTAAAAAATTCTAAGTGTCACTGGTTACTGATTTGTACTGCCTCAAAAAAATTCTAAGTGTCGTCGGTTACTGATTTGTAACCACCGGGTCAAATCCGGCCGGGCTAGCCGGCCTCGAGCACTCAAAGTCGGTATGAGCAGTCAAGTTCGCTCCCATCACAGTTTGGACCCTAAAAAAAGTCTAAGTGTCACTGGTTACTGATTTGTACTGAGCCTAAAAAATTCTAAGTGTCACTGGTTACTGATTTGTACTGCCTCAAAAAAATTCTAAGTGTCGTCGGTTACTGATTTGTAACCACCGGGTCAAATCCGGCCGGGCTAGCCGGCCTCGAGCACTCAAAGTCGGTATGAGCAGTCAGGTTCGCTCCCATCACAGTTTGGACCACTTGCCGACTTGGGAAATGCACGAAAATCGGCCCCAACGCGGGGGCCGGTCCGCTCTCAAAGTCGAGACCTTCGGCTGAACCACCGGGTCAAATCCGGCCGGGCTAGCCGGCCTCGAGCACTCAAAGTCGGTATGAGCAGTCAAGTTCGCTCCCATCACAGTTTGGACCACTTGCCGACTTGGGAAATGCACGAAAATCGGCCCGAACGCGGGGGCCGGTCCGCTCTCAAAGTCGAGACCTTCGGCTGAACCACCGGGTCAAATCCGGCTGGGCTAGCCGCCCCCGAGCGCTCAAAGTCGGTATGAGCAGTCAAGTTCGGTCCCATCACAGTCTGGACCACTTGCCGACGTTGGAAATGCACGAAATTCACCCTGAACGCGGGGGCCGGTCCGCTCCCGAAGGCGGGACACTCACCCTAAGCCTGGCCCCACCGCCGGCCAACACACCCTTCAAAATCACACCCATCCGACAATGCTACTCAAAAAGGATCCAAATTCAGAAACACCCCCTTCAAAAGGCACTCCGTCCCCGGCCACACTACCGGGGCATGCTCCCCTGGGCGATAATTAAGCCCCCACGACTAATTGAAGCCAACCACAGCCGCAACTCGAAAGGAGAAGTCAGTAACCAATTCAAAAATGCACTTGGTTACTGACTTCTACAGACTCAAAAAAAATTCTAAGTGTCGTTGGTTACTGATTTGTACTGCATCAAAAAAATTCTAAGTGTCACTGGTTACTGATTTGTACTGACTCTAAAAAATTCTAAGTGTCACTGGTTACTGATTTGTACTGAGCCTAAAAAATTCTAAGTGTCGTTGGTTACTGATTTGTACTGCCTCGAAAAAATTCTAAGTGTCGTTGGTTACTGATTTGTACTGACTGAATAAAATTCTAAGTGTCACTGGTTACTGATTTGTACTGCCTCAAAAAAATTCTAAGTGTCACTGGTTACTGATTTGTACTGCCTCGAAAAAATTCTAAGTGTCACTGGTTACTGATTTGTAACCACCGGGTCAAATCCGGCTGGGCTAGCCGGCCTCGAGCACTCAAAGTCGGTATGAGCAGTCAAGTTCGCTCCCATCACAGTTTGGACCCTAAAAAATCTAAGTGTCACTGGTTACTGATTTGTACTGACTCAAAAAAATTCTAAGTGTCACTGGTTACTGATTTGTACTGACTCTAAAAAATTCTAAGTGTCCTTGGTTACTGATTTGTACTGCATCAAAAAAATTCTAAGTGTCGTTGGTTACTGATTTGTACTGCATCAAAAAAATTCTAAGTGTCACTGGTTACTGATTTGTACTGACTCTAAAAAATTCTAAGTGTCACTGGTTAC
Organism: Chiloscyllium plagiosum; assembly: GCF_037043375.1. Taxonomy (NCBI): domain Eukaryota; kingdom Metazoa; phylum Chordata; class Chondrichthyes; order Orectolobiformes; family Hemiscylliidae; genus Chiloscyllium; species Chiloscyllium plagiosum. Next base: position 36,226 of record NW_028270199.1, on the reverse strand, counting down.
TGATTTGTACTGAGCCTAAAAAATTCTAAGTGTCGTTGGTTACTGATTTGTACTGCCTCGAAAAAATTCTAAGTGTCACTGGTTACTGATTTGTACTGACTCTAAAAAATTCTAAGTGTCCTTGGTTACTGATTTGTACTGCATCAAAAAAATTCTAAGTGTCGTTGGTTACTGATTTGTACTGCATCAAAAAAATTCTAAGTGTCACTGGTTACTGATTTGTACTGACTCTAAAAAATTCTAAGTGTCACTGGTTACTGATTTGTACTGAGCCTAAAAAATTCTAAGTGTCGTTGGTTACTGATTTGTACTGCCTCGAAAAAATTCTAAGTGTCACTGGTTACTGATTTGTACTGACTGGAAAAAATTCTAAGTGTCGTTGGTTACTGATTTGTACTGACTCAAAAAAATTCTAAGTGTCGTTGGTTACTGATTTGTACTGAGCCTAAAAAATTCTAAGTGTCACTGGTTACTGATTTGTACTGCCTCGAAAAAATTCTAAGTGTCACTGGTTACTGATTTGTAACCACCGGGTCAAATCCGGCCGGGCTAGCCGGCCTCGAGCACTCAAAGTCGGTATGAGCAGTCAAGTTCGCTCCCATCACAGTTTGGACCCTAAAAAATCTAAGTGTCACTGGTTACTGATTTGTACTGACTCAAAAAAATTCTAAGTGTCACTGGTTACTGATTTGTACTGACTGGAAAAAATTCTAAGTGTCGTTGGTTACTGATTTGTACTGCATCAAAAAAATTCTAAGTGTCACTGGTTACTGATTTGTACTGACTCAAAAAAATTCTAAGTGTCGTTGGTTACTGATTTGTACTGAGCCTAAAAAATTCTAAGTGTCACTGGTTACTGATTTGTACTGCCTCGAAAAAATTCTAAGTGTCACTGGTTACTGATTTGTAACCACCGGGTCAAATCCGGCTGGGCTAGCCGGCCTCGAGCACTCAAAGTCGGTATGAGCAGTCAAGTTCGCTCCCATCACAGTTTGGACCCTAAAAAATCTAAGTGTCACTGGTTACTGATTTGTACTGAGCCTAAAAAATTCTAAGTGTCACTGGTTACTGATTTGTACTGAGCCTAAAAAATTCTAAGTGTCCTTGGTTACTGATTTGTACTGACTGGAAAAAATTCTAAGTGTCACTGGTTACTGATTTGTACTGAGCCTAAAAAATTCTAAGTGTCACTGGTTACTGATTTGTACTGCCTCAAAAAAATTCTAAGTGTCGTTGGTTACTGATTTGTACTGCCTCGAAAAAATTCTAAGTGTTCTTGGTTACTGATTTGTACTGACTGGAAAAAATTCTAAGTGTCACTGGTTACTGATTTGTACTGAGCCTAAAAAATTCTAAGTGTCACTGGTTACTGATTTGTACTGCCTCAAAAAAATTCTAAGTGTCGTTGGTTACTGATTTGTACTGCCTCGAAAAATTTCTAAGTGTCACTGGTTACTGATTTGTACTGACTGGAAAAAATTCTAAGTGTCGTTGGTTACTGATTTGTACTGACTGAATAAAATTCTAAGTGTCACTGGTTACTGATTTGTACTGCCTCAAAAAAATTCTAAGTGTCACTGGTTACTGATTTGTACTGACTCTAAAAAATTCTAAGTGTCCTTGGTTACTGATTTGTACTGCATCAAAAAAATTCTAAGTGTCGTTGGTTACTGATTTGTACTGCATCAAAAAAATTCTAAGTGTCACTGGTTACTGATTTGTACTGACTCTAAAAAATTCTAAGTGTCACTGGTTACTGATTTGTACTGAGCCTAAAAAATTCTAAGTGTCGTTGGTTACTGATTTGTACTGCCTCGAAAAAATTCTAAGTGTCACTGGTTACTGATTTGTACTGACTGGAAAAAATTCTAAGTGTCACTGGTTACTGATTTGTACTGCCTCAAAAAAAATCTAAGTGTCACTGGTTACTGATTTGTACTGACTCAAAAAAATTCTAAGTGTCACTGGTTACTGATTTGTACTGACTGGAAAAAATTCTAAGTGTCGTTGGTTACTGATTTGTACTGCATCAAAAAAATTCTAAGTGTCACTGGTTACTGATTTGTACTGACTCTAAAAAATTCTAAGTGTCCTTGGTTACTGATTTGTACTGCATCAAAAAAATTCTAAGTGTCGTTGGTTACTGATTTGTACTGACTGGAAAAAATTCTAAGTGTCACTGGTTACTGATTTGTACTGACTCAAAAAAATTCTAAGTGTCGTTGGTTACTGATTTGTACTGCCTCTAAAAAATTCTAAGTGTTCTTGGTTACTGATTTGTACTGACTGGAAAAAATTCTAAGTGTCACTGGTTACTGATTTGTACTGAGCCTAAAAAATTCTAAGTGTCACTGGTTACTGATTTGTACTGCCTCAAAAAAATTCTAAGTGTCGTTGGTTACTGATTTGTACTGCCTCGAAAAATTTCTAAGTGTCACTGGTTACTGATTTGTACTGACTGGAAAAAATTCTAAGTGTCGTTGGTTACTGATTTGTACTGACTGAATAAAATTCTAAGTGTCACTGGTTACTGATTTGTACTGCCTCAAAAAAATTCTAAGTGTCACTGGTTACTGATTTGTACTGACTCTAAAAAATTCTAAGTGTCCTTGGTTACTGATTTGTACTGCATCAAAAAAATTCTAAGTGTCGTTGGTTACTGATTTGTACTGCATCAAAAAAATTCTAAGTGTCACTGGTTACTGATTTGTACTGACTCTAAAAAATTCTAAGTGTCACTGGTTACTGATTTGTACTGAGCCTAAAAAATTCTAAGTGTCGTTGGTTACTGATTTGTACTGCCTCGAAAAAATTCTAAGTGTCACTGGTTACTGATTTGTACTGACTGGAAAAAATTCTAAGTGTCGTTGGTTACTGATTTGTACTGACTCAAAAAAATTCTAAGTGTCACTGGTTACTGATTTGTACTGACTGAACAAAATTCTAAGTGTCGATGGTTACTGATTTGTACTGACTGAAATAAATTCTAAGTGACGTTGTTTACTGATTTGTAACCACCGGGTCAAATCCGGCCGGGCTAGCCGGCCTCGAGCACTCAAAGTCGGTATGAGCAGTCAAGTTCGCTCCCATCACAGTTTGGACCCTAAAAAAAGTCTAAGTGTCACTGGTTACTGATTTGTACTGAGCCTAAAAAATTCTAAGTGTCACTGGTTACTGATTTGTACTGACTCTAAAAAATTCTAAGTGTCACTGGTTACTGATTTGTACTGACTCTAAAAAATTCTAAGTGTCCTTGGTTACTGATTTGTACTGCATCAAAAAAATTCTAAGTGTCGTTGGTTACTGATTTGTACTGCATCAAAAAAATTCTAAGTGTCACTGGTTACTGATTTGTACTGACTCTAAAAAATTCTAAGTGTCACTGGTTACTGATTTGTACTGAGCCTAAAAAATTCTAAGTGTCGTTGGTTACTGATTTGTACTGCCTCGAAAAAATTCTAAGTGTCACTGGTTACTGATTTGTACTGACTGGAAAAAATTCTAAGTGTCGTTGGTTACTGATTTGTACTGACTCAAAAAAATTCTAAGTGTCACTGGTTACTGATTTGTACTGACTGAACAAAATTCTAAGTGTCGATGGTTACTGATTTGTACTGACTGAAATAAATTCTAAGTGACGTTGTTTACTGATTTGTAACCACCGGGTCAAATCCGGCCGGGCTAGCCGGCCTCGAGCACTCAAAGTCGGTATGAGCAGTCAAGTTCGCTCCCATCACAGTTTGGACCCTAAAAAAAGTCTAAGTGTCACTGGTTACTGATTTGTACTGAGCCTAAAAAATTCTAAGTGTCACTGGTTACTGATTTGTACTGCCTCAAAAAAATTCTAAGTGTCGTCGGTTACTGATTTGTAACCACCGGGTCAAATCCGGCCGGGCTAGCCGGCCTCGAGCACTCAAAGTCGGTATGAGCAGTCAGGTTCGCTCCCATCACAGTTTGGACCACTTGCCGACTTGGGAAATGCACGAAAATCGGCCCCAACGCGGGGGCCGGTCCGCTCTCAAAGTCGAGACCTTCGGCTGAACCACCGGGTCAAATCCGGCCGGGCTAGCCGGCCTCGAGCACTCAAAGTCGGTATGAGCAGTCAGGTTCGCTCCCATCACAGTTTGGACCACTTGCCGACTTGGGAAATGCACGAAAATCGGCCCGAACGCGGGGGCCGGTCCGCTCTCAAAGTCGAGACCTTCGGCTGAACCACCGGGTCAAATCCGGCTGGGCTAGCCGCCCCCGAGCGCTCAAAGTCGGTATGAGCAGTCAAGTTCGGTCCCATCACAGTCTGGACCACTTGCCGACGTTGGAAATGCACGAAATTCACCCTGAACGCGGGGGCCGGTCCGCTCCCGAAGGCGGGACACTCACCCTAAGCCTGGCCCCACCGCCGGCCAACACACCCTTCAAAATCACACCCATCCGACAATGCTACTCAAAAAGGATCCAAATTCAGAAACACCCCCTTCAAAAGGCACTCCGTCCCCGGCCACACTACCGGGGCATGCTCCCCTGGGCGATAATTAAGCCCCCACGACTAATTGAAGCCAACCACAGCCGCAACTCGAAAGGAGAAGCCAGTAACCAATTCAAAAATGCACTTGGTTACTGACTTCTACAGACTCAAAAAAAATTCTAAGTGTCGTTGGTTACTGATTTGTACTGCATCAAAAAAATTCTAAGTGTCACTGGTTACTGATTTGTACTGACTCTAAAAAATTCTAAGTGTCACTGGTTACTGATTTGTACTGAGCCTAAAAAATTCTAAGTGTCGTTGGTTACTGATTTGTACTGCCTCGAAAAAATTCTAAGTGTCGTTGGTTACTGATTTGTACTGACTGAATAAAATTCTAAGTGTCACTGGTTACTGATTTGTACTGCCTCAAAAAAATTCTAAGTGTCACTGGTTACTGATTTGTACTGCCTCGAAAAAATTCTAAGTGTCACTGGTTACTGATTTGTAACCACCGGGTCAAATCCGGCTGGGCTAGCCGGCCTCGAGCACTCAAAGTCGGTATGAGCAGTCAAGTTCGCTCCCATCACAGTTTGGACCCTAAAAAATCTAAGTGTCACTGGTTACTGATTTGTACTGACTCAAAAAAATTCTAAGTGTCACTGGTTACTGATTTGTACTGACTGGAAAAAATTCTAAGTGTCGTTGGTTACTGATTTGTACTGCATCAAAAAAATTCTAAGTGTCACTGGTTACTGATTTGTACTGACTCTAAAAAATTCTAAGTGTCCTTGGTTACTGATTTGTACTGCATCAAAAAAATTCTAAGTGTCGTTGGTTACTGATTTGTACTGCATCAAAAAAATTCTAAGTGTCACTGGTTACTGATTTGTACTGACTCAAAAAAATTCTAAGTGTCGTTGGTTACTGATTTGTACTGCCTCAAAAAAATTCTAAGTGTTCTTGGTTACTGATTTGAACTGAGCCTAAAAAATTCTAAGTGTCACTGGTTACTGATTTGTACTGACTCAAAAAAATTCTAAGTGTCGTTGGTTACTGATTTGTACTGCCTCAAAAAAATTCTAAGTGTTCTTGGTTACTGATTTGTACTGACTGGAAAAAATTCTAAGTGTCACTGGTTACTGATTTGTACTGAGCCTAAAAAATTCTAAGTGTCACTGGTTACTGATTTGTACTGCCTCAAAAAAATTCTAAGTGTCGTCGGTTACTGATTTGTAACCACCGGGTCAAATCCGGCCGGGCTAGCCGGCCTCGAGCACTCAAAGTCGGTATGAGCAGTCAAGTTCGCTCCCATCACAGTTTGGACCCTAAAAAAAGTCTAAGTGTCACTGGTTACTGATTTGTACTGAGCCTAAAAAATTCTAAGTGTCACTGGTTACTGATTTGTACTGCCTCAAAAAAATTCTAAGTGTCGTCGGTTACTGATTTGTAACCACCGGGTCAAATCCGGCCGGGCTAGCCGGCCTCGAGCACTCAAAGTCGGTATGAGCAGTCAGGTTCGCTCCCATCACAGTTTGGACCACTTGCCGACTTGGGAAATGCACGAAAATCGGCCCCAACGCGGGGGCCGGTCCGCTCTCAAAGTCGAGACCTTCGGCTGAACCACCGGGTCAAATCCGGCCGGGCTAGCCGGCCTCGAGCACTCAAAGTCGGTATGAGCAGTCAAGTTCGCTCCCATCACAGTTTGGACCACTTGCCGACTTGGGAAATGCACGAAAATCGGCCCGAACGCGGGGGCCGGTCCGCTCTCAAAGTCGAGACCTTCGGCTGAACCACCGGGTCAAATCCGGCTGGGCTAGCCGCCCCCGAGCGCTCAAAGTCGGTATGAGCAGTCAAGTTCGGTCCCATCACAGTCTGGACCACTTGCCGACGTTGGAAATGCACGAAATTCACCCTGAACGCGGGGGCCGGTCCGCTCCCGAAGGCGGGACACTCACCCTAAGCCTGGCCCCACCGCCGGCCAACACACCCTTCAAAATCACACCCATCCGACAATGCTACTCAAAAAGGATCCAAATTCAGAAACACCCCCTTCAAAAGGCACTCCGTCCCCGGCCACACTACCGGGGCATGCTCCCCTGGGCGATAATTAAGCCCCCACGACTAATTGAAGCCAACCACAGCCGCAACTCGAAAGGAGAAGTCAGTAACCAATTCAAAAATGCACTTGGTTACTGACTTCTACAGACTCAAAAAAAATTCTAAGTGTCGTTGGTTACTGATTTGTACTGCATCAAAAAAATTCTAAGTGTCACTGGTTACTGATTTGTACTGACTCTAAAAAATTCTAAGTGTCACTGGTTACTGATTTGTACTGAGCCTAAAAAATTCTAAGTGTCGTTGGTTACTGATTTGTACTGCCTCGAAAAAATTCTAAGTGTCGTTGGTTACTGATTTGTACTGACTGAATAAAATTCTAAGTGTCACTGGTTACTGATTTGTACTGCCTCAAAAAAATTCTAAGTGTCACTGGTTACTGATTTGTACTGCCTCGAAAAAATTCTAAGTGTCACTGGTTACTGATTTGTAACCACCGGGTCAAATCCGGCTGGGCTAGCCGGCCTCGAGCACTCAAAGTCGGTATGAGCAGTCAAGTTCGCTCCCATCACAGTTTGGACCCTAAAAAATCTAAGTGTCACTGGTTACTGATTTGTACTGACTCAAAAAAATTCTAAGTGTCACTGGTTACTGATTTGTACTGACTGGAAAAAATTCTAAGTGTCGTTGGTTACTGATTTGTACTGCATCAAAAAAATTCTAAGTGTCACTGGTTACTGATTTGTACTGACTCTAAAAAATTCTAAGTGTCCTTGGTTACTGATTTGTACTGCATCAAAAAAATTCTAAGTGTCGTTGGTTACTGATTTGTACTGCATCAAAAAAATTCTAAGTGTCACTGGTTACTGATTTGTACTGACTCAAAAAAATTCTAAGTGTCGTTGGTTACTGATTTGTACTGCCTCAAAAAAATTCTAAGTGTTCTTGGTTACTGATTTGAACTGAGCCTAAAAAATTCTAAGTGTCACTGGTTACTGATTTGTACTGACTCAAAAAAATTCTAAGTGTCGTTGGTTACTGATTTGTACTGCCTCAAAAAAATTCTAAGTGTTCTTGGTTACTGATTTGTACTGACTGGAAAAAATTCTAAGTGTCACTGGTTACTGATTTGTACTGAGCCTAAAAAATTCTAAGTGTCACTGGTTACTGATTTGTACTGCCTCAAAAAAATTCTAAGTGTCGTCGGTTACTGATTTGTAACCACCGGGTCAAATCCGGCCGGGCTAGCCGGCCTCGAGCACTCAAAGTCGGTATGAGCAGTCAAGTTCGCTCCCATCACAGTTTGGACCCTAAAAAAAGTCTAAGTGTCACTGGTTACTGATTTGTACTGAGCCTAAAAAATTCTAAGTGTCACTGGTTACTGATTTGTACTGCCTCAAAAAAATTCTAAGTGTCGTCGGTTACTGATTTGTAACCACCGGGTCAAATCCGGCCGGGCTAGCCGGCCTCGAGCACTCAAAGTCGGTATGAGCAGTCAGGTTCGCTCCCATCACAGTTTGGACCACTTGCCGACTTGGGAAATGCACGAAAATCGGCCCCAACGCGGGGGCCGGTCCGCTCTCAAAGTCGAGACCTTCGGCTGAACCACCGGGTCAAATCCGGCCGGGCTAGCCGGCCTCGAGCACTCAAAGTCGGTATGAGCAGTCAAGTTCGCTCCCATCACAGTTTGGACCACTTGCCGACTTGGGAAATGCACGAAAATCGGCCCGAACGCGGGGGCCGGTCCGCTCTCAAAGTCGAGACCTTCGGCTGAACCACCGGGTCAAATCCGGCTGGGCTAGCCGCCCCCGAGCGCTCAAAGTCGGTATGAGCAGTCAAGTTCGGTCCCATCACAGTCTGGACCACTTGCCGACGTTGGAAATGCACGAAATTCACCCTGAACGCGGGGGCCGGTCCGCTCCCGAAGGCGGGACACTCACCCTAAGCCTGGCCCCACCGCCGGCCAACACACCCTTCAAAATCACACCCATCCGACAATGCTACTCAAAAAGGATCCAAATTCAGAAACACCCCCTTCAAAAGGCACTCCGTCCCCGGCCACACTACCGGGGCATGCTCCCCTGGGCGATAATTAAGCCCCCACGACTAATTGAAGCCAACCACAGCCGCAACTCGAAAGGAGAAGTCAGTAACCAATTCAAAAATGCACTTGGTTACTGACTTCTACACACTCAAAAAAATTCTAAGT
>NW_028270199.1:0-10000 GCF_037043375.1 Chiloscyllium plagiosum | reverse complement strand
TCGTTTCAAGAGACCTCTGCCCCGGCCTCTGACCGAGTTGCAAAAACCTGGGTGTGCTCAGGCAAGGGTCAGCCCGCATCCTTCCTGGCAACACCCAAAGGGAACCAAGGCCACTCACGTCTCCTCGCCTTTCATTTTCGACACGAGCGCCTGTGGAGGGACGTCCGGATTCAACGTGGGGATGGCCCGTCCTCCAATCGTGTCAAGAGACCTCCGCCTTCGGCCTCTGACCGACTTGCACAAACCTGGGTGACGAGCACCGCAGGGCGGCAGAGCCGTCGCACTTGGCCGGGTGGCAGCGGGAAGGACCAGCCTATTCACAATAGCGGCCACCCACTCCCAGAGCCGGTCGTGCGGCACCCGAGGCCGACCCTCGACTCGTAAGAGGCTTTAACGTGTGCTCAGGCAAGGGTCAGCCCACACCCTTCCTGGCGGCACCCAAGGGATCCAGGCCACTCGCGTCTCTCGCCTTCGTTTTGGACACGAGCGCCTGTGGACGGACGGCCGGAGTCAACGTGGGGATGGCCCGTCCTCCAATCGTGTCAAGAGACCCCCCGCACCGGCCTCTGACCGAGTTCCCCAAACCTGGGTGACGAGCAGCGCAGGGCGGCAGAGCCGTCGCACTTGGCCGGATGGCAGCGGGAAGGACCAGCCTATTCACAATAGCGGCCACCCACTCCCAGAGCCGGTCGTGCGGCGCCCGAGGCCGACCCTCGACTCGTAAGAGGCTTTACAGTGTGCTCAGGCAAGGGCCAGCCTACACCCTTCCTGGCGGCACCCAAGGGATCCAGGCCACTCGCGTCTCTCGCCTTCATTTTGGACACGAGCGCCTGTGGACGGACGGCCGGAGTCAACGTGGGGGTGGCCCGTCCTCCAATCGTGTCAAGAGACCCCCGCACCGGCCTCTGACCGAGTTCCCCAAACCTGGGTGACGAGCACCGCAGGGCGGCAGCGCCGTCGCACTTGGCCGGATGGCAGCGGGAAGGACCAGCCTATACACAATAGCGGCCACCCACTCCCAGAGCCGGTCGTGCGGCGCCCGAGGCCGTGCCTCGACTCGTAAGGGGCTTTAACGTGTGCTCAGGCAAGGGTCAGCCCACACCCTTCCTGGCGGCACCCTAGGGATCCAGGCCACTCGCGTCTCTCGCCTTCATTTTGGACACGAGCGCCTGTGGAGGGACGGCCGGAGTCAACGTGGGGATGGCCCGTCCTCCAATCGTGTCAAGAGACCCCCCGCACCGGCCTCTGACCGAGTTCCCCAAACCTGGGTGACGAGCAGCGCAGGGCGGCAGAGCCGTCGCACTTGGCCGGATGGCAGCAGGAAGGACCAGCCTATTCACAATAGCGGCCACCCACTCCCAGAGCCGGTCGTTCGGCGCCCGAGGCCGGCCCTCGACTCGTAAGAGGCTTTAACGTGTGCTCAGGCAAGGGTCAGCCCACACCCTTCCTGGCGGCACCCAAGGGATCCAGGCCACTCGCGTCTCTCGCCTTCATTTTGGACACGAGCACCTGTGGAGGGACGGCCGGAGTCAACGTGGGGATGGCCCGTCCTCCAATCGTGTCAAGAGACCCCCCGCCACGGCCTCTGACCGAGTTCCCCAAACCTGGGTGACGAGCAGCGCAGGGCGGCAGAGCCGTCGCACTTGGCCGGATGGCAGCAGGAAGGACCAGCCTATTCACAATAGCGGCCACCCACTCCCAGAGCCGGTCGTGCGGCGCCCGAGGCCGGCCCTCGACTCGTAAGAGGCTTTACGGAGTGCTCAGGCAAGGGTCAGCCCGCACCCTTCCTGGCAGCACCCAAGGGAACCAGGCCACTCGCGTCTCTCGCCTTCATTTTGGACACGAGCGCCTGTGGAGGGACGGCCGGAGTCAACGTGGGGATGGCCCGTCCTCCAATCGTGTCAAGAGACCCCCCGCCACAGCCTCTGACCGAGTTCCCCAAACCTGGGTGACGAGCACCGCAGGGCGGCAGAGCCGTCGCACTTGGCCGGGTGGCAGCGGGAAGGACCAGCCTATTCACAATAGCGGCCACCCACTCCCAGAGCCGGTCGTGCGGCGCCCGAGGCCGGCCCTCGACTCGTAAGAGGCTTTAGGGAGTGCTCAGGCAAGGGTCAGCCCGCATCCTTCCTGGCAGCACCCAAGGGAACCAGGCCACTCGCGTCTCTCGCCTTCATTTTGGACACGAGCGCCTGTGGAGGGACGGCCGGAGTCAACGTGGGGATTGCCCGCCCTCCAATCGTGTCAAGAGACCTCCACACAGGTCTCTGACCGACTCTTAGAACAGACAGGGAGAGTTTGGCAATTCTGTCAAAAAATTGACAAAGTGTCAAAAATTCGACTTCCAAGAGCTCTCCAGCATGCACTCATACCCGCCATTAGAGTGCTATGCCCGTGGAACCGTTTTTCGGATGCCTTTCAAAAAGGTCCCGCGCCGCCATTTTGTTCTAAAAATCGTGTTCCCAGAAATCTCCGGGTACCCCGCCAACCTCACTGTGTAACAAATGCAAGTGGCACTGAATGGGTCTGAATTTCAAATTTGACTGCATCGCTCTGGAACTCGATCCCCGCAAAACCGTTTGGATTTTTCCCGCTCGGGACTTCCGCGACAGACAAAGTTAAAGTTTTCGGGCTGCAGACACAAAATGACAGTTGGCCATTTGCCGGGCTCAATTCACACAGTTCCTGCGGCACTTCGGAACACATGTTCGGCGCGAGTTTGTGAATCTTTCCCGATGCTTCGGCACTTTCCTCCGCTGACACTTAGAATATTTTTCACACTTTGCTGAAAAATTTTCTAAGTGTTTTTTCCTAAGTTTTTCTGGTTACTGATTTATTATTTTTGATCATTTTTCTAAGTTTTTCTGGTTACTCATTTCTCATTTTCGGGCATTTTTCTAAGTTTTTCTAGTTACTGATTTCTTCTTTTTGGGCATTTTTCTAAGTTTTTCTGGTTACTCATTTCTTCTTTTTGGGCATTTTTCTAAGTTTTTCTGGTTACTCATTTCTCATTTTCGGGCATTTTTCTAAGTTTTTCTAGTTACTGATTTCTTCTTTTTGGGCATTTTTCTAAGTTTTTCTGGTTACTCATTTCTTCTTTTTGGGCATTTTTCTAAGTTTTTCTGGTTACTCACTTCTTCTTTTTGGGCATTTTTCTAAGTTTTTCTGGTTACTCATTTCTCATTTTCGGGCATTTTTCTAAGTTTTTCTAGTTACTGATTTCTTCTTTTTGGGCATTTTTCTAAGTTTTTCTGGTTACTCATTTCTTCTTTTTGGGCATTTTTCTAAGTTTTTCTGGTTACTCATTTCTTCTTTTTGGGCATTTTTCTAAGTTTTTCTGGTTACTCATTTCTCATTTTCGGGCATTTTTCTAAGTTTTTCTAGTTACTGATTTCTTCTTTTTGGGCATTTTTCTAAGTTTTTCTAGTTACTCATTTCTTCTTTTTGGGCATTTTTCTAAGTTTTTCTGGTTACTCATTTCTCATTTTCGGGCATTTTTCTAAGTTTTTCTAGTTACTGATTTCTTCTTTTTGGGCATTTTTCTAAGTTTTTCTGGTTACTCATTTCTTCTTTTTCGGCATTTTTCTAAGTTTTTCTGGTTACTCATTTCTTCTTTTTGGGCATTTTTCTAAGTTTTTCTGGTTACTCATTTCTCATTTTCGGGCATTTTTCTAAGTTTTTCTAGTTACTGATTTCTTCTTTTTGGGCATTTTTCTAAGTTTTTCTGGTTACTCATTTCTTATTTTTGGGCATTTTTCTAAGTTTTTCTAGTTACTGATTTCTTCTTTTTGGGCATTTTTCTAAGTTTTTCTGGTTACTCATTTCTCATTTTCGGGCATTTTTCTAAGTTTTTCTGGTTACTCATTTCTCATTTTCGGGCATTTTTCTAAGTTTTTCTGGTTACTCATTTCTCGTTTTCGGGCATTTTTCTAAGTTTTTCTGGTTACTGGTTTCTTCTTTTTGGGCATTTTTTCTAAGTTTTTCTGGTTACTGATTTCCCAACGTTGGAAATGCATGAAACTCGGCCTGAACACGGTGGCAGGGTCCGCTCTCGAAGGCGAGACCTTCGGCAGAACCACCGGGTCAAATCCGGCTGGGCTAGCCGGCCTCGAGCACTCAAAGTCGGCACGAGCAGTCAAGTTCGCTCCCATCACAGTCTGGACCCTAAAAAAGTCTAAGTGTCACTGGTGACTGATTTGTACTGACTGAATAAAATTCTAAGTGTCGTTGGTTACTGATTTGTAACCACCGGGTCAAATCCGGCCGGGCTAGCCGGCCTCGAGCACTCAAAGTCGGTATGAGCAGTCAAGTTCGCTCCCATCACAGTCTGGACCCTAAAAAATTCTAAGTGTCACTGGTTACTGATTTGTACTGACTCAAAAAAATTCTAAGTGTCGATGGTTACTGATTTGTACTGACTGAAATAAATTCTAAGTGACGTTGTTTACTGATTTGTAACCACCGGGTCAAATCCGGCCGGGCTAGCCGGCCTCGAGCACTCAAAGTCGGTATGAGCAGTCAAGTTCGCTCCCATCACAGTTTGGACCACTTGCCGACTTGGGAAATGCACGAAAATCGGCCCGAACGCGGGGGCCGGTCCGCTCTCAAAGTCGAGACCTTCGGCTGAACCACCGGGTCAAATCCGGCTGGGCTAGCCGGCCCCGAGCACGCAAAACCGGTATGAGCAGTCAAGTTCGCTCCCATCACAGTTTGGATCCTAAAAAATTCTAAGTGTCACTGGTTACTGATTTGTACTGACTGAATAAAATTCTAAGTGTCGATGGTTACTGATTTGTACTGACTGAAATAAATTCTAAGTGACGTTGTTTACTGATTTGTAACCACCGGGTCAAATCCGGCCGGGCTAGCCGGCCTCGAGCACTCAAAGTCGGTATGAGCAGTCAAGTTCGCTCCCATCACAGTCTGGACCCTAAAAAATCTAAGTGTCACTGGTTACTGATTTGTACTGAGCCTAAAAAATTCTAAGTGTCACTGGTTACTGATTTGTACTGACTCTAAAAAATTCTAAGTGTCGTTGGTTACTGATTTGTACTGACTGGAAAAAATTCTAAGTGTCACTGGTTACTGATTTGTACTGCCTCAAAAAAAATCTAAGTGTCACTGGTTACTGATTTGTACTGACTCAAAAAAATTCTAAGTGTCACTGGTTACTGATTTGTACTGACTGGAAAAAATTCTAAGTGTCGTTGGTTACTGATTTGTACTGCATCAAAAAAATTCTAAGTGTCACTGGTTACTGATTTGTACTGACTGAACAAAATTCTAAGTGTCACTGGTTACTGATTTGTAACCACCGGGTCAAATCCGGCCGGGCTAGCCGGCCTCGAGCACTCAAAGTCGGTATGAGCAGTCAAGTTCGCTCCCATCACAGTTTGGACCCTAAAAAAAGTCTAAGTGTCACTGGTTACTGATTTGTACTGACTGGAAAAAATTCTAAGTGTCGTTGGTTACTGATTTGTACTGCATCAAAAAAATTCTAAGTGTCACTGGTTACTGATTTGTACTGACTGAACAAAATTCTAAGTGTCACTGGTTACTGATTTGTAACCACCGGGTCAAATCCGGCCGGGCTAGCCGGCCTCGAGCACTCAAAGTCGGTATGAGCAGTCAAGTTCGCTCCCATCACAGTTTGGACCCTAAAAAAAGTCTAAGTGTCACTGGTTACTGATTTGTACTGAGCCTAAAAAATTCTAAGTGTCACTGGTTACTGATTTGTACTGCCTCAAAAAAATTCTAAGTGTCGTTGGTTACTGATTTGTACTGCCTCGAAAAATTTCTAAGTGTCACTGGTTACTGATTTGTACTGACTGGAAAAAATTCTAAGTGTCGTTGGTTACTGATTTGTACTGACTGAATAAAATTCTAAGTGTCACTGGTTACTGATTTGTACTGCCTCAAAAAAATTCTAAGTGTCACTGGTTACTGATTTGTACTGACTCTAAAAAATTCTAAGTGTCCTTGGTTACTGATTTGTACTGCATCAAAAAAATTCTAAGTGTCGTTGGTTACTGATTTGTACTGCATCAAAAAAATTCTAAGTGTCACTGGTTACTGATTTGTACTGACTCTAAAAAATTCTAAGTGTCACTGGTTACTGATTTGTACTGAGCCTAAAAAATTCTAAGTGTCGTTGGTTACTGATTTGTACTGCCTCGAAAAAATTCTAAGTGTCACTGGTTACTGATTTGTACTGACTCTAAAAAATTCTAAGTGTCCTTGGTTACTGATTTGTACTGCATCAAAAAAATTCTAAGTGTCGTTGGTTACTGATTTGTACTGCATCAAAAAAATTCTAAGTGTCACTGGTTACTGATTTGTACTGACTCTAAAAAATTCTAAGTGTCACTGGTTACTGATTTGTACTGAGCCTAAAAAATTCTAAGTGTCGTTGGTTACTGATTTGTACTGCCTCGAAAAAATTCTAAGTGTCACTGGTTACTGATTTGTACTGACTGGAAAAAATTCTAAGTGTCGTTGGTTACTGATTTGTACTGACTCAAAAAAATTCTAAGTGTCGTTGGTTACTGATTTGTACTGAGCCTAAAAAATTCTAAGTGTCACTGGTTACTGATTTGTACTGCCTCGAAAAAATTCTAAGTGTCACTGGTTACTGATTTGTAACCACCGGGTCAAATCCGGCCGGGCTAGCCGGCCTCGAGCACTCAAAGTCGGTATGAGCAGTCAAGTTCGCTCCCATCACAGTTTGGACCCTAAAAAATCTAAGTGTCACTGGTTACTGATTTGTACTGACTCAAAAAAATTCTAAGTGTCACTGGTTACTGATTTGTACTGACTGGAAAAAATTCTAAGTGTCGTTGGTTACTGATTTGTACTGCATCAAAAAAATTCTAAGTGTCACTGGTTACTGATTTGTACTGACTCAAAAAAATTCTAAGTGTCGTTGGTTACTGATTTGTACTGAGCCTAAAAAATTCTAAGTGTCACTGGTTACTGATTTGTACTGCCTCGAAAAAATTCTAAGTGTCACTGGTTACTGATTTGTAACCACCGGGTCAAATCCGGCTGGGCTAGCCGGCCTCGAGCACTCAAAGTCGGTATGAGCAGTCAAGTTCGCTCCCATCACAGTTTGGACCCTAAAAAATCTAAGTGTCACTGGTTACTGATTTGTACTGAGCCTAAAAAATTCTAAGTGTCACTGGTTACTGATTTGTACTGAGCCTAAAAAATTCTAAGTGTCCTTGGTTACTGATTTGTACTGACTGGAAAAAATTCTAAGTGTCACTGGTTACTGATTTGTACTGAGCCTAAAAAATTCTAAGTGTCACTGGTTACTGATTTGTACTGCCTCAAAAAAATTCTAAGTGTCGTTGGTTACTGATTTGTACTGCCTCGAAAAAATTCTAAGTGTTCTTGGTTACTGATTTGTACTGACTGGAAAAAATTCTAAGTGTCACTGGTTACTGATTTGTACTGAGCCTAAAAAATTCTAAGTGTCACTGGTTACTGATTTGTACTGCCTCAAAAAAATTCTAAGTGTCGTTGGTTACTGATTTGTACTGCCTCGAAAAATTTCTAAGTGTCACTGGTTACTGATTTGTACTGACTGGAAAAAATTCTAAGTGTCGTTGGTTACTGATTTGTACTGACTGAATAAAATTCTAAGTGTCACTGGTTACTGATTTGTACTGCCTCAAAAAAATTCTAAGTGTCACTGGTTACTGATTTGTACTGACTCTAAAAAATTCTAAGTGTCCTTGGTTACTGATTTGTACTGCATCAAAAAAATTCTAAGTGTCGTTGGTTACTGATTTGTACTGCATCAAAAAAATTCTAAGTGTCACTGGTTACTGATTTGTACTGACTCTAAAAAATTCTAAGTGTCACTGGTTACTGATTTGTACTGAGCCTAAAAAATTCTAAGTGTCGTTGGTTACTGATTTGTACTGCCTCGAAAAAATTCTAAGTGTCACTGGTTACTGATTTGTACTGACTGGAAAAAATTCTAAGTGTCACTGGTTACTGATTTGTACTGCCTCAAAAAAAATCTAAGTGTCACTGGTTACTGATTTGTACTGACTCAAAAAAATTCTAAGTGTCACTGGTTACTGATTTGTACTGACTGGAAAAAATTCTAAGTGTCGTTGGTTACTGATTTGTACTGCATCAAAAAAATTCTAAGTGTCACTGGTTACTGATTTGTACTGACTCTAAAAAATTCTAAGTGTCCTTGGTTACTGATTTGTACTGCATCAAAAAAATTCTAAGTGTCGTTGGTTACTGATTTGTACTGACTGGAAAAAATTCTAAGTGTCACTGGTTACTGATTTGTACTGACTCAAAAAAATTCTAAGTGTCGTTGGTTACTGATTTGTACTGCCTCGAAAAAATTCTAAGTGTTCTTGGTTACTGATTTGTACTGACTGGAAAAAATTCTAAGTGTCACTGGTTACTGATTTGTACTGAGCCTAAAAAATTCTAAGTGTCACTGGTTACTGATTTGTACTGCCTCAAAAAAATTCTAAGTGTCGTTGGTTACTGATTTGTACTGCCTCGAAAAATTTCTAAGTGTCACTGGTTACTGATTTGTACTGACTGGAAAAAATTCTAAGTGTCGTTGGTTACTGATTTGTACTGACTGAATAAAATTCTAAGTGTCACTGGTTACTGATTTGTACTGCCTCAAAAAAATTCTAAGTGTCACTGGTTACTGATTTGTACTGACTCTAAAAAATTCTAAGTGTCCTTGGTTACTGATTTGTACTGCATCAAAAAAATTCTAAGTGTCGTTGGTTACTGATTTGTACTGCATCAAAAAAATTCTAAGTGTCACTGGTTACTGATTTGTACTGACTCTAAAAAATTCTAAGTGTCACTGGTTACTGATTTGTACTGAGCCTAAAAAATTCTAAGTGTCGTTGGTTACTGATTTGTACTGCCTCGAAAAAATTCTAAGTGTCACTGGTTACTGATTTGTACTGACTGGAAAAAATTCTAAGTGTCGTTGGTTACTGATTTGTACTGACTCAAAAAAATTCTAAGTGTCACTGGTTACTGATTTGTACTGACTGAACAAAATTCTAAGTGTCGATGGTTACTGATTTGTACTGACTGAAATAAATTCTAAGTGACGTTGTTTACTGATTTGTAACCACCGGGTCAAATCCGGCCGGGCTAGCCGGCCTCGAGCACTCAAAGTCGGTATGAGCAGTCAAGTTCGCTCCCATCACAGTTTGGACCCTAAAAAAAGTCTAAGTGTCACTGGTTACTGATTTGTACTGAGCCTAAAAAATTCTAAGTGTCACTGGTTACTGATTTGTACTGACTCTAAAAAATTCTAAGTGTCGTTGGTTACTGATTTGTAACCACCGGGTCAAATCCGGCCGGGCTAGCCGGCCTCGAGCACTCAAAGTCGGTATGAGCAGTCAGGTTCGCTCCCATCACAGTTTGGACCACTTGCCGACTTGGGAAATGCACGAAAATCGGCCCCAACGCGGGGGCCGGTCCGCTCTCAAAGTCGAGACCTTCGGCTGAACCACCGGGTCAAATCCGGCCGGGCTAGCCGGCCTCGAGCACTCAAAGTCGGTATGAGCAGTCAGGTTCGCTCCCATCACAGTTTGGACCACTTGCCGACTTGGGAAATGCACGAAAATCGGCCCGAACGCGGGGGCCGGTCCGCTCTCAAAGTCGAGACCTTCGGCTGAACCACCGGGTCAAATCCGGCTGGGCTAGCCGCCCCCGAGCGCTCAAAGTCGGTATGAGCAGTCAAGTTCGGTCCCATCACAGTCTGGACCACTTGCCGACGTTGGAAATGCACGAAATTCACCCTGAACGCGGGGGCCGGTCCGCTCCCGAAGGCGGGACACTCACCCTAAGCCTGGCCCCACCGCCGGCCAACACACCCTTCAAAATCACACCCATCCGACAATGCTACTCAAAAAGGATCCAAATTCAGAAACACCCCCTTCAAAAGGCACTCCGTCCCCGGCCACACTACCGGGGCATGCTCCCCTGGGCGATAATT
>NW_028270198.1:75000-112639 GCF_037043375.1 Chiloscyllium plagiosum | reverse complement strand
CTCAGTAACTCCCCCCTCAGTAACTCCCCCTCAGTAACTCCCCCCCTCAGTAACTCTCCCTCAGTAACTCCCCCCTCAGTAACTCCCCCCTCAGTAACTCTCCCTCAGTAACTCCCCCCTCAGTAACTCCCCCCTCAGTAACTCCCCCTCAGTAACTCTCCCTCAGTAACTCCCCCTCAGTAACTCCCCCTCAGTAACTCCCCCCTCAGTAACTCCCCCCTCAGTAACTCTCCCTCAGTAACCCCCCCTCAGTAACTCCCCCTCAGTAACTCTCCCTCAGTAACTCCCCCTCAGTAACTCCCCCTCAGTAACTCCCCCCTCAGTAACTCCCGCCTCAGTAACTCCCCCCTCAATAACTCCCCCTCAGTAACTCCCCCTCAATAACTCCCCCCTCAGAAACTCCCCCTCAGTAACTCTCCTTCAGTAAGTCCCCCCTCAGTAACTCCCCCCTCAGTAACTCCCCCCTCAGTAACTCTCCCCTCAGTAACTCCCCCCTCAGTAACTCCCCCTCAGTAACTCTCCCTCAGTAACTCTCCCCTCAGTAACTCCCCCCTCAGCAACTCCCCCATCAGTAACTCCCCCACAGTAACTCTCCCTCAGTAACTATCCCTCAATAACTCCCCCCTCAGAAACTCTCCCTCAGTAACTCCCCCCTCAGTAACTCCCCCCTCAGTAACTCCCACCTCAGTAATTCCCCCTCAGTAACTCCCCCCCTCAGTAACTCCCCCCTCAGTAACTCCCCCTCAGTAACTCCCCCTCAGTAACTCCCCCCTCAGTAACTCCCCCCTCAATAACTCCCCCCCTCAGTAAGACCCCCTCAGTAGGTCCCCCCTCAGTAACTCTCCCTCAGTAACTCCCCCCTCAGTAACCCCCCCCCTCAGTAACTCCCCCCTCAGTATCTCGCCCCTCAGTAACTACCCCCTCAGTAACTCCCCCCCAATAACTACCCCCTCAGTAACTCTCCCTTATTATCTCTCCCTCAGTATCTCCCCCCTCAGTAACTCCCCCTTCAGTAACTCCCCCCTCAGTAACTCCCGCCTCAGTAACTCCCCCCTCAATAACTCCCCCTCAGTAACTCCCCCCTCAGTAACTCCCCCTCAGTAACTACCCCCTCAGTAACTCCCCCTCAATAACTCCCCCCTCAGAAACTCCCCCTCAGTAACTCTCCTTCAGTAAGTCCCCCCTCAGTAACTCCCCCCTCAGTAACTCCCCCCTCAGTAACTCTCCCCTCAGTAACTCCCCCCTCAGTAACTCCCCCTCAGTAACTCTCCCTCAGTAACTCTCCCCTCAGTAACTCCCCCCTCAGCAACTCCCCCATCAGTAACTCCCCCTCAGTAACTCCCCCTCAGTAACTCCCCCCACAGTAACTCTCCCTCAGTAACTATCCCTCAGTAACTCCCCCCTCAGTAACTCCCCCCTCAGTACCTCCCCCCTCAGTAACTCTCCCTCAGTAACTCCCCCCTCAGTAACTCCCCCTCAGTAACTCCCCCTCAGTAACTCCCCCCTCAGTAACTCCCCCTCAGTAACTCCCCCCACAGTAACTCTCCCTCAGTAACTCCCCCTCAGTAACTCCCCCCTCAGTAACTCCCCCCTCAGTAACTCTCCCCTCAGTAACTCCCCCCTCAGTAACTCCCCCTCAGTAACTCTCCTTCAGTAACTCCCCCTCAGTAACTCCCCCCTCAGTAACTCCCCCTCAGTAACTCCCCCCACAGTAACTCTCCCTCAGTAACTATCCCTCAGTAACTCCCCCCTCAGTAACTCCCCCCTCAGTAACTCCCCCCTCAGTAACTCCCCCCACAGTAACTCTCCCTCAGTAACTCCCCCTCAGTAATTGCCCCCTCAGTAACTCCCCCCTCAGTAACTCCCCCCTCAGTAACTCCCCTCAGTAACTCCCCCCTCAGTAACTCCCCCCTCAGTAACTCCCCCTCAGTAACTCTCCTTCAGTAACTACCCCCTCAGTAACTCCCCCCTCAGTAACTCTCTCTCAGTAACTCTCCCTCAGTAACTCCCCCTCAGTAACTCTCCCTCAGTAACTCCCCCCTCAGTAACTCCCCCTCAGTAACTCTCCTTCAGTAACTCCCCCTCAGTGACTCCCACCTCAGTAACTCTCCTTCAGTAACTCCCCCCTCAGTAACTCCCCCCTCAGTAACTCCCACCTCAGTAACTCCCCCTCAGTAACTCCCCCCTCAGTAACTGTCCCTCAGTAACCCCCCCTCAGTAACTCTCCCTCAGTAACTCCTCCCTCAGGAACTCTCCAGTAACTCCCCCCTCAGTAACACCCGCCTCAGTAACTCCCCCCTCAGTAACTCCCGCCTCAGTAACACCCCCCTCAGTAACTCTCCCCTCAGTAACTCCTCCCTCAGTAACTCCACATTCAGTAACTCCCCCTCAGTAACTCCCCCTCAGTCATTCCCCCCTCAGTAACTTCCCCCTCAGTCACTGTCCCTCAGTAACTCCCCCCTCAGTAACTCACCCCTCAGTAACTCCCCCCTCAGTAACTCCCCCCTCAGTAACTCCCCCTCAGTAACTCTCCCTCAGTAACTCCCCCCTCAGTAACTCCCCTCAGTAACTCCCCCCTCAGTAACTCCCCCTCAGTAACTCCCTCTCAGTAACTCTCCCTCAGTAACTCCCCCCTCAGTAACTCCCCCTCAGTAACTCCCCCCTCAGTAACTCCCCCTCAGTAACTATCCCTCAGTAACCCCACCCCCAGTAACTCCCCCTCAGTAATTCCCCCCTCAGTAACTCCCCCCTCAGTAACTCCCCCCTCAGTAACTCCCCCTCAGTAACTCTCCCTCAGTAACTCCCCCTCAGTAACTCCCCCCATCAGTAACTCCCCCTCAGTAACTCCCCCCCTCAGTAACTCCCCCCTCAGTAACTCCCCCTCAGTAACTCCCCCTCAGTAACTCCCCCCTCAGGAACTCCCCCCTCAATAACTCCCCTCCTCAGTAACACCCCCTCAGTAGGTCCCCCCTCAGTAACTCTCCCTCAGTAACTCCCCCCTCAGTAACTCCCCCCTCAGTAACTCCCCCCTCAGTATCTCGCCCCTCAGTAACTACCCCCTCAGTAACTCCCCCCCAATAACTCCCCCCTCAGTAACTCTCCCTTATTATCTCCCCCTCAGTAACTCCCCCTTCAGTAACTCCCCCCTCAGTAACTCCCCCCTCAGTAACTCCCCCTCAGTAACTCCCCCTCAGTAACTCCCTCCTCAGAAACTCCCCCTCAGTAACTCTCCTTCAGTAACTCCCCCCTCAGTAACTCCCCCCTCAGTAACTCCCCCCTCAGTAACACTCCCCTCAGTAACTCCCCCCTCAATAACTCCCCCTCAGTAACTCTCCTTCAGTAACTCCCCCCTCAGTAACTCCCCCCTCAGTAACTCCCCCCTCAGTAACTCTCCCCTCAGTAACTCCCCCCTCAATAACTCCCCCTCAGTAACTCTCCCTCAGTAACTCCCCCTTCAGTAACTCCCCCCTCAGTAACTCCCCCCTCAGTAACTCCCCCCTCAATAACTCCCCCTCAGTAACTCCCCCTCAGTAACTCCCCCCTCAGAAACTCGCCCTCAGTAACTCTCCTTCAGTAACTCCCCCCTCAGTAACTCCTCCCTCAGTAACTCCCCCCTCAGTAACTCTCCCCTCAGTAACTCCCCCCTCAGTAACTCCCCCTCAGTAACTCTCCTTCAGTAACTCCCCCCTCAGTAACTCCCCCTCAATAACTCCCCCCTCAGTAACACTCCCTCAGTAACTCCACCCTCAGTAACTCCCCCTCAGTAACTCCCCCTCAATAACTCCCCCCTCAGTAACCCTCCCTCAGTAACTCCACACTCAGTAACTCCCCCCTCAGTAACTCCACCCCCAGTAACTCTCCCTCAGTAACTCCCCCTCAGTAACTCCCCCCTCAGTAACTCCCCCCTCAGTAACTCCCCCCTCAGTAACTCCCCTCAGTAACTCCCCCCTCAGTAACTCCCCCCTCAGTAACTCCCCCTCAGTAACTCTCCTTCAGTAACTACCCCCTCAGTAACTCTCTCTCAGTAACTCTCCCTCAGTAACTCCCCCTCAGTAACTCTCCCTCAGTAACTCCCCCCTCAGTAACTCCCCCTCAGTAACTCTCCCTCAGTAACTCCCCCCTCAGTAACTCCCCCTCAGTGACTCCCCCTCAGTAACTCCCCCCTCAGTAACTCCCACCTCAGTAACTCACCCCTCAGTAACTCCCCCTCAGTAATTCCCCCCTCAGTAACTCCACCTCAGTAACTCCCCCTCAGTAACTCCCCCCTCAGTAACTCCCCCCTCAGTAACTCCCCCCTCAGTAACTCCCCCTCAGTAACTCCCCCCCTCAGTAACTCTCCCTCAGTAACTCCCCCCTCAGTAACTCCCCCCTCAGTAACTCTCCCTCAGTAACTCCCCCCTCAGTAACTCCCCCCTCAGTAACTCCCCCTCAGTAACTCTCCCTCAAGAACTCCCCCTCAGTAACTCCCCCCATCAGTAACTCCCCCTCAGTAACTCCCCCCTCAGTAACTCCCCCCTCAGTAACTCCCCCTCAGTAACGATCCCTCAGTAACTCCCCCTCAGTAACTCCCCCCTCAGTAACTCCCCCTCAGTAACTCCCCCCACAGTAACTCTCCCTCAGTAACTATCCCTCAGTAACTCCCCCCTCAGTAACTCTCCCCTCAGTAACTCCCCCTCAGTAACTCCCCCCTCAGTAACTCCCCCCTCAGTAACTCCCCCCACAGTAACTCTCCCTCAGTAACTCCCCCTCAGTAACTCCCCCCTCAGTAACTCCCCCCTCAGTAACTCCCCCCTCAGTAACTCCCCCTCAGTAACTCCCCCCTCAGTAACTCCCCCCTCAGTAACTCCCCGTCAGTAACTCCACCTCAGTAACTCTCCCTCAGTAACTCCCCCTCAGTAACTCTCCTTCAGTAACTACCCCCTCAGTAACTCTCTCTCAGTAACTCCCCCCTCAGTAACTCCCCCTCAGTAACTCTCCCTCAGTAACTCCCCCCTCAGTAACTCCCCCTCAGTAACTCTCCCTCAGTAACTCCCCCCTCAGTAACTCCCCCTCAGTGACTCCCCCTCAGTAACTCCCCCCTCAGTAACTCCCACCTCAGTAACTCTCCTTCAGTAACTCCCCCCTCAGTAACTCCCCCCTCAGTAACTCCCACCTCAGTAACTCCCCCTCAGTAACTCCCCCCTCAGTAACTCCCACCTCAGTAACTCTCCCCTCAGTAACTCCCACCTCAGTAACTCCCCCTCAGTAACTCCCCCCTCAGTAACTCCTCCCTCAGTAACTCTCCAGTAACTCCCCCCTCAGTAACTCCCGCCTCAGTAACTCCCCCCTCAGTAACTCCCGCCTCAGTAACACCCCCCTCAGTAACTCTCCCCTCAGTAACTCCTCCCTCAGTAACTCCACATTCAGTAACTCCCCCTCAGTAACTCCCCCTCAGTCATTCCCCCCTCAGTAACTTCCCCCTCAGTCACTGTCCCTCAGTAACTCTCCCTCAGTAACTCCCCCTCAGTAACTCCCCCCTCAGTAACTCCCCCCTCAGTAACTCCCCCCTCAGTAACTCTCCCTCAGTAACTCCCCCCTCAGTAACTCCCCCCTCAGTAACTCCCCCCTCAGTAACTCTCCCTCAGTAACTCTCCCTCAGTAACTCCCCCTCAGTAACTCCCCCCTCAGTAACTCTCCCCTCAGTAACTCCCCCTCAGTAACTCCCCCCTCAGTAACTCCCCCCTCAGTAACTCCCCCCACAGTAACTCTCCCTCAGTAACTCCCCCTCAGTAATTGCCCCCTCAGTAACTCCCCCCTCAGTAACTCCCCCCTCAGTAACTCCCCTCAGTAACTCCCCCCTCAGTAACTCCCCCCTCAGTAACTCCCCCTCAGTAACTCTCCTTCAGTAACTACCCCCTCAGTAACTCCCCCCTCAGTAACTCTCTCTCAGTAACTCTCCCTCAGTAACTCCCCCTCAGTAACTCTCCCTCAGTAACTCCCCCCTCAGTAACTCCCCCTCAGTAACTCTCCTTCAGTAACTCCCCCTCAGTGACTCCCACCTCAGTAACTCTTCCTCAGTAACTCCCCCCTCAGTAACTCCTCCCTCAGTAACTCCCCCCTCAGTAACTCTCCTTCAGTAACTCCCCCCTCAGTAACTCCCCCCTCAGTAACTCCCACCTCAGTAACTCCCCCTCAGTAACTCCCCCCTCAGTAACTGTCCCTCAGTAACCCCCCCTCAGTAACTCTCCCTCAGTAACTCCTCCCTCAGTAACTCTCCAGTAACTCCCCCCTCAGTAACACCCGCCTCAGTAACTCCCCCCTCAGTAACTCCCGCCTCAGTAACACCCCCCTCAGTAACTCTCCCCTCAGTAACTCCTCCCTCAGTAACTCCACATTCAGTAACTCCCCCTCAGTAACTCCCTCTCAGTAACTCCCCCCTCAGTAACTCCCCCTCAGTAACTCTCCCTCAGTAACTCCCCCTCAGTAACTCCCCCCATCAGTAACTCCCCCTCAGTAACTCCCCCCCTCAGTAACTCCCCCCTCAGTAACTCCCCCTCAGTAACTCCCCCTCAGTAACTCCCCCCTCAGGAACTCCCCCCTCAATAACTCCCCTCCTCAGTAACACCCCCTCAGTAGGTCCCCCCTCAGTAACTCTCCCTCAGTAACTCCCCCCTCAGTAACTCCCCCCTCAGTAACTCCCCCCTCAGTATCTCGCCCCTCAGTAACTACCCCCTCAGTAACTCCCCCCCAATAACTCCCCCCTCAGTAACTCTCCCTTATTATCTCCCCCTCAGTAACTCCCCCTTCAGTAACTCCCCCCTCAGTAACTCCCCCCTCAGTAACTCCCCCTCAGTAACTCCCTCCTCAGAAACTCCCCCTCAGTAACTCTCCTTCAGTAACTCCCCCCTCAGTAACTCCCCCCTCAGTAACTCCCCCCTCAGTAACACTCCCCTCAGTAACTCCCCCCTCAATAACTCCCCCTCAGTAACTCTCCTTCAGTAACTCCCCCCTCAGTAACTCCCCCCTCAGTAACTCCCCCCTCAGTAACTCTCCCCTCAGTAACTCCCCCCTCAATAACTCCCCCTCAGTAACTCTCCCTCAGTAACTCCCCCTTCAGTAACTCCCCCCTCAGTAACTCCCCCCTCAGTAACTCCCCCCTCAATAACTCCCCCTCAGTAACTCCCCCTCAGTAACTCCCCCCTCAGAAACTCGCCCTCAGTAACTCTCCTTCAGTAACTCCCCCCTCAGTAACTCCCCCCTCAGTAACTCCCCCCTCAGTAACTCTCCCCTCAGTAACTCCCCCCTCAGTAACTCCCCCTCAGTAACTCTCCTTCAGTAACTCCCCCCTCAGCAACTCCCCCCTCAGTAACTCTCCCCTCAGTAACTCCCCCTCAGTAACTCCCCCCTCTGTAACTCCCCCCTCAGTAACTCCCCCCACAGTAACTCTCCCTCAGTAACTCCCCCCTCAGTAACTCCCCCCACAGTAACTCTCCCTCAGTAACTCCCCCCTCAGTAACTCCCCCCACAGTAACTCTCCCTCAGTAACTCCCCCTCAGTAACTCTCCTTCAGTAACTCCCCCCTCAGCAACTCCCCCCTCAGTAACTCTCCCCTCAGTAACTCCCCCTCAGTAACTCCCCCCTCAGTAACTCCCCCCTCAGTAACTCCCCCCACAGTAACTATCCCTCAGTAACTCCCCCCTCAGTAACTCCCCCCTCAGTAACTCTCCCCTCAGTAACTCCCCCTCAGTAACTCCCCCCTCAGTAACTCCCCCCTCAGTAACTCCCCCCACAGTAACTCTCCCTCAGTAACTCCCCCTCAGTAACTCCCCCCTCAGTAACTCCCCCCTCAGTAACTCTCCCCTCAGTAACTCCGCCCTCAGTAACTCCCCCTCAGTAACTCCCCCTCAGTAACTCTCCTTCAGTAACTCCCCCTCAGTAACTCCCCCCTCAGTAACTCCCCCTCAGTAACTCCCCCCACAGTAACTCTCCCTCAGTAACTATCCCTGAGTAACTCCCCCCTCAGTAACTCCCCCCTCAGTAACTCTCCCCTCAGTAACTCCCCCTCAGTAACTCCCCCCTCAGTAACTCCCCCCTCAGTAACTCCCCCCACAGTAACTCTCCCTCAGTAACTCCCCCTCAGTAACTCCCCCCTCAGTAACTCCCCCCTCAGTAACTCCCCTCAGTAACTCCCCCCTCAGTAACTCCCCCTCAGTAACTCTCCTTCAGTAACTACCCCCTCAGTAACTCTCTCTCAGTAACTCTCCCTCAGTAACTCCCCCTCAGTAACTCTCCCTCAGTAACTCCCCCCTCAGTAACTCCCCCTCAGTAACTCTCCCTCAGTAACTCCCCCCTCAGTAACTCCCCCTCAGTGACTCCCCCTCAGTAACTCCCCCCTCAGTAACTCCCACCTCAGTAACTCTCCTTCAGTAACTCCCCCCTCAGTAACTCCCCCCTCAGTAACTCCCACCTCAGTAACTCCCCCTCAGTAACTCCCCCCTCAGTAACTGTCCCTCAGTAACCCCCCCTCAGTAACTCCTCCCTCAGTAACTCTCCAGTAACTCCCCCCTCAGTAACTCCCGCCTCAGTAACTCCCCCCTCAGTAACTCCCGCCTCAGTAACACCCCCCTCAGTAACTCTCCCCTCAGTAACTCCTCCCTCAGGAACTCCACATTCAGTAACTCCCCCTCAGTAACTCCCCCTCAGTCATTCCCCCCTCAGTCACTGTCCCTCAGTAACTCTCCCTCAGTAACTCCCCCTCAGTAACTCCCCCCTCAGTAACTCCCCCCTCAGTAACTCCCCCCTCAGTAACTCTCCCTCAGTAACTTCCCCCTCAGTAACTCCCCCCTCAGTAACTCCCCCCTCAGTAACTCCCCCTCAGTAACTCTCCCTCAGTAACTCCCCCCTCAGTAACTCCCCTCAGTAACTCCCCCCTCAGTAACTCCCCCTCAGTAACTCCCCCTCAGTAACTCTCCCTCAGTAACTCCCCCCTCAGTAACTCTCCCCTCAGTAACTCCCCCCTCAATAACTCCCCCTCAGTAACTCTCCTTCAGTAACTCCCCCCTCAGTAACTCCCCCCTCAGTAACTCCCCCCTCAGTAACTCTCCCTCAGTAACTCCCCCTCAGTAACTCCCCCCTCAGTAACTCCCCCCTCAGTAACTCCCCCCTTAATAACTCCCCCTCAGTAACTCTCCCTCAGTAACTCCCCCCTCAGTAACTCCCCCTCAGTGACTCCCCCTCAGTAACTCCCCCCTCAGTAACTCCCCCTCAGTAACTATCCCTCAGTAACCCCACCCCCAGTAACTCCCCCTCAGTAATTCCCCCCTCAGTAACTCCCCCCTCAGTAACTCCCCCCTCAGTAACTCCCCCGCAGTAACTCCCCCCTCAGTAACTCCCCCCTCAGTAACTCCCCCTCAGTAACTCTCCCTCAGTAACTCCCCCCTCAGTAACTCCCCCCAGTAACTCCCCCTCAGTAACTCCCCCCAGTAATTACCCCTCAGTATCTCCCCCTCAGTAGTTCCCCCCTCAGTAACTCCCCCCTCAGTATCTCCCACTCAGTAACCCCACCCCCAGTAACTCCCCCTCAGTAATTCCCCCCTCAGTAACTCCCCCCTCAGTAACTCCCCCCTCAGTAACTCCCCCCTCAGTAACTCCCCATCAGTAACTCCCCCTCAGTAACTCCCCCCTCAGTAACTCCCTCCACAATAACTCCCCCCCTCAGTAACACCCCCTCAGTAACTCCCCCTCAGTAACTCCCCATCAGTAACTCCCCCTCAGTAACTCCCCCCTCAGTAACTCCCTCCACAATAACTCCCCCCCTCAGTAACACCCCCTCAGTAACTCCCCCTCAGTAACTCCCCCTCAGTAACTCCCCCCTCAGTAACTCCCCATCAGTAACTCCCCCTCAGTAACTCCCCCCTCAGTAACTCCCCCCTCAATAACTCCCCCCCTCAGTAACACCCCCTCAGTAACTCCACCCTCAGTAACTCCCCCCTCAGTAACTCCCCCTCAATAACTCCCCCCTCAGTAACTCTCCCTCAGTAACTCCCCCCTCAGTAACTCCCCCCTCAGAAACTCCCCCCTCAGTATCTCGCCCCTCAGTAACTCCCCCTTCAGTAACTCCCCCCTCAGTAACTCCCCCCTCAGTAACTCCCCCCTCAATAACTCCCCCTCAGTAACTCCCCCTCTGTAACTCTCCCTCAGTAACTCCCCCCTCAGTAACTCCACCTCAGTAACTCCCCCCTCAGTAACTCCCCCCTCAGTAACTCCCCCTCAATAACTCCCCCCTCAGTAACTCTCCCTCAGTAACTCCACCCTCAGTAACTCCCCCCACAGTAACTCCCCCTCAATAACTCCCCCCTCAGTAACTCTCCCTCAGTAACTCCACACTCAGTAACTCCCCCCTCAGTAACTCCACCCCCAGTAACTCTCCCTCAGTAACTCCCACCTCAGTAACTCTCCCTCAGTAACTCCCCCTCAGTAACTCCCCCTCAGTAATTCCCCCCTCAGTAACTCCACCTCAGTAACTCCCCCTCAGTAACTCCCCCCTCAGTAACTCCCCCCTCAGTAACTCCCCCCTCAGTAACTCCCCCTCAGTAACTCCCCCCCTCAGTAACTCTCCCTCAGTAACTACCCCCTCAGTAACTCCCCCCTCAGTAACTCTCCCTCAGTAACTCCCCCCTCAGTAACTCCCCCCTCAGTAACTCCCCCTCAGTAACTCCCACCTCAGTAACTCCCCCTCAGTAACTCCCCCTCAGTAACTCCCCCTCAGTAACTCCCCCCTCAGTAACTCCCCCCCTCAGTAACTCCCCCCTCAGTAACTCCCCCTCAGTAACTCCCCCTCAGTAACTCCCCCTCAGTAACTCCCCCCTCAGTAACTCCCCCCCTCAGTAACTCCCCCCTCAGTAACTCCCACCTCAGTAACTCCCCCTCAGTAACCCCCCCTCAGTAACTCCCCCCCTCAGTAACTCCCCCCTCAGTAACTCCCCCTCAGTAACTCCCCCTCAGTAACTCCCCCCCTCAGTAACTCCCCCCTCAGTAACTCCCCCTCAGTAACTCCCACCTCAGTAACTCCCCCTCAGTAACTCCCCCCATCAGTAACTCCCCCTCAGTAACTCCCCCCCTCAGTAACTCCCCCCTCAGTAACTCTCCCTCAGTAACTCCCCCTCAGTAACTCCCCCCTCAGTAACTCCCCCCTCAATAACTCCCCTCCTCAGTAACACCCCCTCAGTAACTCTCCCTCAGTAACTCCCCCTCAGTAACTCCCCCCATCAGTAACTCCCCCTCAGTAACTCCCCCCCTCAGTAACTCCCCCCTCAGTAACTCCCCCTCAGTAACTCTCCCTTAGTAACTCCCCCCTCAGTATCTCGCCCCTCAGTAACTACCCCCTCAGTAACTCCCCCCCAATAACTCCCCCCTCAGTAACTCCCCCCTCAGTAACTCCCCCTCAGTAACTCTCCCTTAGTAACTCCCCCCTCAGTAACTCACCCCTCAGTAACTCCCCCCTCAGTAACTCCCCCCTCAGTAACTCTCCCTCAGTAACTCGCCCTCAGTAACTCCCCCCTCAGTAACTCTCCCTCAGTATCTCCCCCTCAGTAACTCTCCCTCAGTATCTCCCCCTCAGTAACTCCCCCTCAGTAACTCCCCCTCAGTAACTCCCCCTCAGTAACTCCCACCTCAGTAACTCCCCCCTCAGTAACTCCCCCTCAGTAACTCCCCCCTCAGTAACTCCCCCCTCAGTAACTCCCCCTCAGTAACTCCCCCCTCAGTAACTCCCCCTCAGTAACTCCCCCCTCAGTAATTTCCACCTCAGTAACTCCCCCCTCAGTAACTCCCCCTCAGTAACTCCCCCCTCAGTAACTCCCCCACAGTAACTCCCCCACAGTAACTCCCACCTCAGTAACTCCCCCCTCAGTAACTCCCCATCAGTAACTCCCCCTCAGTAACTCCCCCCTCAGTAACTCCCTCCACAATAACTCCCCCCCTCAGTAACACCCCCTCAGTAACTCCCCCTCAGTAACTCCCCATCAGTAACTCCCCCTCAGTAACTCCCCCCTCAGTAACTCCCTCCACAATAACTCCCCCCCTCAGTAACACCCCCTCAGTAACTCCCCCTCAGTAACTCCCCCTCAGTAACTCCCCCCTCAGTAACTCCCCATCAGTAACTCCCCCTCAGTAACTCCCCCCTCAGTAACTCCCCCCTCAATAACTCCCCCCCTCAGTAACACCCCCTCAGTAACTCCACCCTCAGTAACTCCCCCCTCAGTAACTCCCCCTCAATAACTCCCCCCTCAGTAACTCTCCCTCAGAAACTCCCCCCTCAGTATCTCGCCCCTCAGTAACTCCCCCTTCAGTAACTCCCCCCTCAGTAACTCCCCCCTCAGTAACTCCCCCCTCAATAACTCCCCCTCAGTAACTCCCCCTCTGTAACTCTCCCTCAGTAACTCCCCCCTCAGTAACTCCACCTCAGTAACTCCCCCCTCAGTAACTCCCCCCTCAGTAACTCCCCCTCAATAACTCCCCCCTCAGTAACTCTCCCTCAGTAACTCCACCCTCAGTAACTCCCCCCACAGTAACTCCCCCTCAATAACTCCCCCCTCAGTAACTCTCCCTCAGTAACTCCACACTCAGTAACTCCCCCCTCAGTAACTCCACCCCCAGTAACTCTCCCTCAGTAACTCCCACCTCAGTAACTCACCCCTCAGTAACTCCCCCTCAGTAATTCCCCCCTCAGTAACTCCACCTCAGTAACTCCCCCTCAGTAACTCCCCCCTCAGTAACTCCCCCCTCAGTAACTCCCCCCTCAGTAACTCCCCCTCAGTAACTCCCCCCCTCAGTAACTCTCCCTCAGTAACTCCCCCCTCAGTAACTCCCCCCTCAGTAACTCTCCCTCAGTAACTCCCCCCTCAGTAACTCCCCCCTCAGTAACTCCCCCTCAGTAACTGTCCCTCAGTAACTCCCCATCAGTAACTCCCCCCATCAGTAACTCCCCCTCAGTAACTCCCCCCCTCAGTAACTCCCCCCCTCAGTAACTCCCCCCTCAGTAACTCCCCCTCAGTAACTCCCCCTCAGTAACTCCCCCCCTCAGTAACTCCCCCCTCAGTAACTCCCCCTCAGTAACTCCCACCTCAGTAACTCCCCCTCAGTAACTCCCCCCATCAGTAACTCCCCCTCAGTAACTCCCCCCCTCAGTAACTCCCCCCTCAGTAACTCTCCCTCAGTAACTCCCCCTCAGTAACTCCCCCCTCAGTAACTCCCCCCTCAATAACTCCCCTCCTCAGTAACACCCCCTCAGTAACTCTCCCTCAGTAACTCCCCCTCAGTAACTCCCCCCATCAGTAACTCCCCCTCAGTAACTCCCCCCCTCAGTAACTCCCCCCTCAGTAACTCCCCCTCAGTAACTCTCCCTTAGTAACTCCCCCCTCAGTATCTCGCCCCTCAGTAACTACCCCCTCAGTAACTCCCCCCCAATAACTCCCCCCTCAGTAACTCCCCCCTCAGTAACTCCCCCTCAGTAACTCTCCCTTAGTAACTCCCCCCTCAGTAACTCACCCCTCAGTAACTCCCCCCTCAGTAACTCCCCCCTCAGTAACTCTCCCTCAGTAACTCGCCCTCAGTAACTCCCCCCTCAGTAACTCTCCCTCAGTATCTCCCCCTCAGTAACTCTCCCTCAGTATCTCCCCCTCAGTAACTCCCCCTCAGTAACTCCCCCTCAGTAACTCCCCCTCAGTAACTCCCACCTCAGTAACTCCCCCCTCAGTAACTCCCCCTCAGTAACTCCCCCCTCAGTAACTCCCCCCTCAGTAACTCCCCCTCAGTAACTCCCCCCTCAGTAACTCCCCCTCAGTAACTCCCCCCTCAGTAATTTCCACCTCAGTAACTCCCCCCTCAGTAACTCCCCCTCAGTAACTCCCCCCTCAGTAACTCCCCCACAGTAACTCCCCCACAGTAACTCCCACCTCAGTAACTCCCCCCTCAGTAACTCCCCATCAGTAACTCCCCCTCAGTAACTCCCCCCTCAGTAACTCCCTCCACAATAACTCCCCCCCTCAGTAACACCCCCTCAGTAACTCCCCCTCAGTAACTCCCCATCAGTAACTCCCCCTCAGTAACTCCCCCCTCAGTAACTCCCTCCACAATAACTCCCCCCCTCAGTAACACCCCCTCAGTAACTCCCCCTCAGTAACTCCCCCTCAGTAACTCCCCCCTCAGTAACTCCCCATCAGTAACTCCCCCTCAGTAACTCCCCCCTCAGTAACTCCCCCCTCAATAACTCCCCCCCTCAGTAACACCCCCTCAGTAACTCCACCCTCAGTAACTCCCCCCTCAGTAACTCCCCCTCAATAACTCCCCCCTCAGTAACTCTCCCTCAGTAACTCCCCCCTCAGTAACTCCCCCCTCAGAAACTCCCCCCTCAGTATCTCGCCCCTCAGTAACTCCCCCTTCAGTAACTCCCCCCTCAGTAACTCCCCCCTCAGTAACTCCCCCCTCAATAACTCCCCCTCAGTAACTCCCCCTCTGTAACTCTCCCTCAGTAACTCCCCCCTCAGTAACTCCACCTCAGTAACTCCCCCCTCAGTAACTCCCCCCTCAGTAACTCCCCCTCAATAACTCCCCCCTCAGTAACTCTCCCTCAGTAACTCCACCCTCAGTAACTCCCCCCTCAGTAACTCTCCCTCAGTAACTCCACACTCAGTAACTCCCCCCTCAGTAACTCCACCCCCAGTAACTCTCCCTCAGTAACTCCCACCTCAGTAACTCACCCCTCAGTAACTCCCCCTCAGTAATTCCCCCCTCAGTAACTCCACCTCAGTAACTCCCCCTCAGTAACTCCCCCCTCAGTAACTCCCCCCTCAGTAACTCCCCCCTCAGTAACTCCCCCTCAGTAACTCCCCCCTCAGTAACTCTCCCTCAGTAACTCCCCCCTCAGTAACTCCCCCCTCAGTAACTCTCCCTCAGTAACTCCCCCCTCAGTAACTCTCCCTCAGTAACTCCCCCCTCAGTAACTCCCCGCTCAGTAACTCCCCCCTCAGTAACTCCCCCCTCAGTAACTCCCCCTCAGTAATTCCCCCCTCAGTAACTCCACCTCAGTAACTCCCCCTCAGTAACTCCCCGCTCAGTAACTCCCCCCTCAGTAACTCCCCCTCAGTAACTCTCCCTCAGTAACTCCCCCCTCAGTAACTCCCCCTCAGTAACTCTCCCTCAGTAACTCCCCCCTCAGTAACTCCCCCTCAGTAACTCCCCCCCTCAGTAACTCTCCCTCAGTAACTCCCCCCTCAGTAACTCCCCCCTCAGTAACTCTCCCTCAGTAACTCCCCCCTCAGTAACTCCCCGCTCAGTAACTCCCCCCTCAGTAACTCCCCCTCAGTAACTCCCCCTTCAGTAACTCCCCCCTCAGTAACTCCCCCCTCAGTAACTCCCCCCTCAGTAACTCCCCCTCAGTAACTCTCCCTCAGTAACTCCCCATCAGTAACTCCCCCCATCAGTAACTCCCCCTCAGTAACTCCCCCCCTCAGTAACTCCCCCCCTCAGTAACTCCCCCCTCAGTAACTCCCCCTCAGTAACTCCCCCTCAGTAACTCCCCCCCTCAGTAACTCACCCCTCAGTAACTCCCCCTCAGTAACTCCCACCTCAGTAACTCCCCCTCAGTAACTCCCCCCATCAGTAACTCCCCCTCAGTAACTCCCCCCCTCAGTAACTCCCCCCTCAGTAACTCTCCCTCAGTAACTCCCCCTCAGTAACTCCCCACTCAGTAACTCCCCCCTCAATAACTCCCCTCCTCAGTAACACCCCCTCAGTAACTCTCCCTCAGTAACTCCCCCTCAGTAACTCCCCCCTCAGTAACTCCCCCCATCAGTAACTCCCCCTCAGTAACTCCCCCCCTCAGTAACTCCCCCCTCAGTAACTCCCCCTCAGTAACTCTCCCTTAGTAACTCCCCCCTCAGTATCTCGCCCCTCAGTAACTACCCCCTCAGTAACTCCCCCCCAATAACTCCCCCCTCAGTAACTCTCCCTTATTATCTCTCCCTCAGTATCTCCCCCCTCAGTAACTTCCCCTTCAGTAACTCCCCCCTCAG
The DNA here is from genome assembly GCF_037043375.1 of Chiloscyllium plagiosum. Taxonomy (NCBI): domain Eukaryota; kingdom Metazoa; phylum Chordata; class Chondrichthyes; order Orectolobiformes; family Hemiscylliidae; genus Chiloscyllium; species Chiloscyllium plagiosum. The sequence continues at coordinate 96,587 of NW_028270198.1, read as the reverse complement.
TAACTCCCCCCTCAGTAACTCCCCCCTCAATAACTCCCCCTCAGTAACTCCCCCTCAGTAACTCCCCCCTCAGAAACTCCCCCTCAGTAACTCTCCTTCAGTAACTCCCCCCTCAGTAACTCCTCCCTCAGTAACTCCCCCCTCAGTAACTCTCCCCTCAGTAACTCCCCCCTCAGTAACTCCCCCTCAGTAACTCTCCTTCAGTAACTCCCCCCTCAGTAACTCCCCCCTCAGTAACTCCCCCCTCAGTAACTCTCCCCTCAGTAACTCTCCCCTCAGTAACTCCCCCTCAGTAACTCCCCCCTCAGTAACTCCCCCCTCAGTAACTTCCCCCTCAATAACTCCCCCTCAGTAACTCCCCCTCAGTAACTCCCCCCTCAGAAACTCCCCCTCAGTAACTCTCCTTCAGTAACTCCCCCCTCAGTAACTCCCCCCTCAGTAACTCCCCCCTCAATAACTCCCCCTCAGTAACTCCCCCCTCAGTAACTCCCCCCTCAATAACTCCCCCTCAGTAACTCCCCCTCAGTAACTCCCCCCTCAGAAACTCCCCCTCAGTAACTCTCCTTCAGTAACTCCCCCCTCAGTAACTCTCCCCTCAGTAACTCCCCCCTCAGTAACTCCCCCCTCAGTAACTCCCCCCTCAATAACTCCCCCCACAGTAACTCTCCCTCAGTAACTCCCCCCTCAGTAACTCCCCCCCAGTAATTCCCCCATCAGTAACTCCCCCTCAGTAACTCCCCCTCAGTAACTCCCCCCTCAGTAACTCCCCCCACAGTAACTCTCCCTCAGTAACTATCCCTCAGTAACTTCCCCCTCAGTAACTCCCCCCTCAGTAACTCTCACCTCAGTAACTCCCCCTCAGTAACTCCCCCCTCAGTAACTCCCCCTCAGTAACTCCCCCCTCAGTAACTCCCCTTCAGTAACTCCCCCCACATTAACTCTCCCTCAGTAACTCCCCCTCAGTAACTCCCCCCTCAGTAACTCCCCCCTCAGTAACTCTCCCCTCAGTAACTCCCCCCTCAGTAACTCCCCCTCAGTAACTCTCCTTCAGTAACTCCCCCTCAGTAACTCCCCCCTCAGTAACTCCCCCTCAGTAACTCCCCCCACAGTAACTCTCCCTCAGTAACTATCCCTCAGTAACTCCCCCCTCAGTAACTCCCCCCTCAGTAACTCTCCCCTCAGTAACTCCCCCTCAGTAACTCCCCCCTCAGTAACTGCCCCCTCAGTAACTCCCCCCACAGTAACTCTCCCTCAGTAACTCCCCCTCAGTAACTGCCCCCTCAGTAACTCCCCCCTCAGTAACTCCCCCCTCAGTAACTCCCCTCAGTAACTCCCCCCTCAGTAACTCCCCCCTCAGTAACTCTCTCTCAGTAACTCTCCCTCAGTAACTCCCCCTCAGTAACTCTCCCTCAGTAACTCCCCCCTCAGTAACTCCCCCTCAGTAACTCCCCCTCAGTAACTCTCCCTCAGTAACTCCCCCCTCAGTAACTCCCCCTCAGTAACTCCCCCTCAGTAACTCTCCCTCAGTAACTCCCCCCTCAGTAACTCCCCCTCAGTAACTCTCCCTCAGTAACTCTCCTTCAGTAACTACCCCCTCAGTAACTCTCTCTCAGTAACTCTCCCTCAGTAACTCCCCCTCAGTAACTCTCCTTCAGTAACTCCCCCTCAGTGACTCCCCCTCAGTGACTCCCCCTCAGTAACTCCCCCCTCAGTAACTCTCCCTCAGTAACTCCCCCCTCAGTAACTCCCCCCTCAGTAACTCTCCCTCAGTAACTCCCCCTCAGTAACTCCCCCCTCAGTAACTGTCCCTCAGTAACTCCCCCCTCAGTAACTCCCCCCTCAGTAACTCCCACCTCAGTAACTCCCCCTCAGTAACTCCCCCCTCAGTAACTGTCCCTCAGTAACTCCCCCCTCAGTAACTCCCCCCTCAGTAACTCCCACCTCAGTAACTCCCCCTCAGTAACTCCCCCCTCAGTAACCCCCCCTCAGTAACTCCCCCTCAGTAACTCCCCCCTCAGTAACTGTCCCTCAGTAACTCCCACCTCAGTAACTCCCCCTCAGTAACTCCCCCCTCAGTAACTCCCGCCTCAGTAACTCCCGCCTCAGTAACTCTCCCCTCAGTAACTCCTCCCTCAGTAACTCCACATTCAGTAACTCCCCCTCAGTAACTCCCCCTCAGTCATTCCCCCCTCAGTAACTTCCCCCTCAGTCACTGTCCCTCAGTAACTCCCCCTCAGTAACTCGCCCCTCAGTAACTCCCCCCTCAGTAACTCCCCCCTCAGTAACTCCCGCCTCAGTAACACCCCCCTCAGTAACTCTCCCCTCAGTAACTCCTCCCTCAGTAACTCCACATTCAGTAACTCCCCCTCAGTAACTCCCCCTCAGTCATTCCCCCCTCAGTAACTTCCCCCTCAGTCACTGTCCCTCAGTAACTCCCCCCTCAGTAACTCCCCCCTCAGTAACTCCCCCCTCAGTAACTTCCCCTCAGTAACTCTCCCTCAGTAACTCCCCCCTCAGTAACTCCCCCTCAGTAACTCCCCCTCAGTAACTCTCCCTCAGTAACTCCCCCCTCAGTAACTCGCCCCTCAGTAACTCCCCCCTCAGTAACTCCCCCCTCAGTAACTCTCCCTCAGTAACTCCCCCCTCAGTAACTCCCCCCTCAGTAACTCCCCCTCAGTAACTCTCCCTCAGTAACTCCCCCCTCAGTAACTCCCCCTCAGTAACTCCCCTCAGTAACTCCCCCCTCAGTAACTCCCCCTCAGTAACTCCCCCTCAGTAACTCTCCCTCAGTAACTCCCCCCTCAGTAACTCCCCCTCAGTAACTCCCCCCTCAGTAACTCCCCCTCAGTAACTATCCCTCAGTAACCCCACCCCCAGTAACTCCCCCTCAGTAATTCCCCCCTCAGTAACTCCCCCCTCAGTAACTCCCCCCTCAGTAACTCCCCCTCAGTAACTCCCCCCTCAGTAACTCCCCCCTCAGTAACTCCCCCTCAGTAACTCTCCCTCAGTAACTCCCCCTCAGTAACTCCCCCCATCAGTAACTCCCCCTCAGTAACTCCCCCCCTCAGTAACTCCCCCCTCAGTAACTCCCCCTCAGTAACTCCCCCTCAGTAACTCCCCCCTCAGTAACTCCCCCCTCAATAACTACCCTCCTCAGTAACACCCCCTCAGTAGGTACCCCCTCAGTAACTCTCCCTCAGTAACTCCCCCCTCAGTAACTCCCCCCTCAGTAACTCCCCCCTCAGTATCTCGCCCCTCAGTAACTACCCCCTCAGTAACTCCCCCCCAATAACTCCCCCCTCAGTAACTCTCCCTTATTATCTCTCCCTCAGTATCTCCCCCCTCAGTAACTCCCCATTCAGTAACTCCCCCTCAGTAACTCCCCCCTCAGTAACTCCCCCCTCAATAACTCCCCCTCAGTAACTCCCCCTCAGTAACTCCCTCCTCAGAAACACCCCCCTCAATAACTCCTCCCTCAGTAACTCTCCCCTCAGTAACTCCCCCCTCAATAACTCCCCCTCAGTAACTCTCCTTCAGTAACTCCCCCCTCAGTAACTCCCCCCTCAGTAACTCCCCCCTCAGTAACTCTCCCCTCAGTAACTCCCCCCTCAATAACTCCCCCTCAGTAACTCTCCTTCAGTAACTCCCCCCTCAGTAACTCCCCCCTCAGTAACTCCCCCCTCAGTAACTTTCCCCTCAGTAACTCCCCCCTCAATAACTCCCCCTCAGTAACTCTCCCTCAGTAACTCCCCCTTCAGTAACTCCCCCCTCAGTAACTCCCCCCTCAGAAACTCCCCCCTCAATAACTCCTCCCTCAGTAACTATCCCTCAGTAACCCCACCCCCAGTAACTCCCCCTCAGTAATTCCCCCCTCAGTAACTCCCCCCTCAGTAACTCCCCCCTCAGTAACTCCCCCTCAGTAACTCCCCCCTCAGTAACTCCCCCCTCAGTAACTCCCCCTCAGTAACTCTCCCTCAGTAACTCCCCCCTCAGTAACTCCCCCCAGTAACTCCCCCTCAGTAACTCCCCCCCAGTAATTACCCCTCAGTATCTCCCCCTCAGTAGTTCCCCCCTCAGTAACTCCCCCCTCAGTATCTCCCACTCAGTAACCCCACCCCCAGTAACGCCCCCTCAGTAATTCCCCCCTCAGTAACTCCCCCCTCAGTAACTCCCCCCTCAGTAACTCCCCCTCAGTAACTCCCCCTCAGTATCTCCCCCTCAGTAACTCCCCCCTCAGTAACTCCCCCCTCAGTATCTCCCCCCTCAGTAACTCTCCCTCAGTAACTCGCCCTCAGTAACTCCCCCCTCAGTAACTCTCCCTCAGTATCTCCCCTCAGTGACTCTCCCTCAGTAACTCCCCCCTCAGTAACTCCCCCTCAGTAACTCCCCCTCAGTATCTCCCCCTCAGTAACTCCCCCCTCAGTAACTCCCCCTCAGTAACTCCCCCCTCAGTAACTCCCCCTCAGTAACTCCCCCCTCAGTAATTTCCACCTCAGTAACTCCCCCCTCAGTAACTCCCCCTCAGTAACTCCCCCACAGTAACTCCCCCACAGTAACTCCCCCCTCAGTAACTCCCCCTCAGTAACTCCCCCCTCAGTAACTCCCCCCTCAGTAACTCCCCCTCAGTAACTCCCCCCCTCAGTAACTCCACATCAGTAACTCCCCCTCAGTAACTCCCCCCTCAGTAACTCCCCCCACAATAACTCCCCCCCTCAGTAACACCCCCTCAGTAACTCCCCCTCAGTAACTCCCCCTCAGTAACTCCCCCCTCAGTAACTCCCCCTCAGTAACTCCCCCTCAGTAACTCCCCCTCAGTAACTCCCACCTCAGTAAATCCCCCTCAGTAACTCCCCCTCAGTAACTCCCCCCTCAGTAACTCCCCCTCAGTAACTCCCCCTCAGTAACTCCCCCTCAGTAACTCCCACCTCAGTAACTCCCCCTCAGTAACTCCCCCCTCAGTAACTCCCCCTCAGTAACTCCCCCTCAGTAACTCCCCCCTCAGTAACTCCCCCCACAATAACTCCCCCCCTCAGTAACACCCCCTCAGTAACTCCCCCTCAGTAACTCCCCCTCAGTAACTCCCACCTCAGTAACTCCCCCCTCAGTAACTCCCCATCAGTAACTCCCCCTCAGTAACTCCCCCCTCAGTAACTCCCCCCACAATAACTCCCCCCCTCAGTAACACCCCCTCAGTAACTCCCCCTCAGTAACTCCCCCTCAGTAACTCCCCCCTCAGTAACTCCCCCTCAGTAACTCCCCCTCAGTAACTCCCCCCTCAGTAACTCCCCCTCAGTAACTCTCCCTCAGTAACTCCCCCTCAGTAACTCCCCCCTCAGTAACTCACCCCTCAATAACTCCCCCCCTCAGTAACACCCCCTCAGTAACTCCACCCTCAGTAACTCCCCCCTCAGTAACTCCCCCTCAATAACTCCCCCCTCAGTAACTCTCCCTCAGTAACTCCCCCCTCAGTAACTCCCCCCTCAGAAACTCCCCCCTCAGTATCTCGCCCCTCAGTAACTCCCCCTTCAGTAACTCCCCCCTCAGTAACTCCCCCCTCAGTAACTCCCCCCTCAATAACTCCCCCTCAGTAACTCCCCCTCTGTAACTCTCCCTCAGTAACTCCCCCCTCAGTAACTCCACCTCAGTAACTCCCCCCTCAGTAACTCCCCCCTCAGTAACTCCCCCTCAATAACTCCCCCCTCAGTAACTCTCCCTCAGTAACTCCACCCTCAATAACTCCCCCCTCAGTAACTCTCCCTCAGTAACTCCACACTCAGTAACTCCCCCCTCAGTAACTCCACCCCCAGTAACTCTCCCTCAGTAACTCCCACCTCAGTAACTCACCCCTCAGTAACTCCCCCTCAGTAATTCCCCCCTCAGTAACTCCACCTCAGTAACTCCCCCTCAGTAACTCCCCCCTCAGTAACTCCCCCCTCAGTATCTCCCCCCTCAGTAACTCCCCCTCAGTAACTCCCCCCCTCAGTAACTCTCCCTCAGTAACTCCCCCCTCAGTAACTCCCCCCTCAGTAACTCTCCCTCAGTAACTCCCCCCTCAGTAACTCCCCCCTCAGTAACTCCCCCTCAGTAACTCTCCCTCAGTAACTCCCCCTCAGTAACTCCCCCCATCAGTAACTCCCCCTCAGTAACTCCCCCCCTCAGTAACTCCCCCCTCAGTAACTCCCCCTCAGTAACTCCCCCCTCAGTAACTCCCCCCTCAGTAACTCCCCCTCAGTAACTCTCCCTCAGTAACTCCCCCCTCAGTAACTCCCCCCTCAATAACTCCCCTCCTCAGTAACACCCCCTTAGTAACTCTCCCTCAGTAACTCCCCCTCAGTAACTCCCCCCATCAGTAACTCCCCCTCAGTAACTCCCCCCCTCAGTAACTCCCCCCTCAGTAACTCCCCCTCAGTAACTCTCCCTTAGTAACTCCCCCCTCAGTATCTCGCCCCTCAGTAACTACCCCCTCAGTAACTCCCCCCCAATAACTCCCCCCTCAGTAACTCTCCCTTATTATCTCTCCCTCAGTATCTCCCCCCTCAGTAACTCCCCCTTCAGTAACTCCCCCCTCAGTAACTCCCCCTCAGTAACTCCCCCCTCAGTAACTCCCCCCTCAGTATCTCGCCCCTCAGTAACTACCCCCTCAGTAACTCCCCCCCAATAACTCCCCCCTCAGTAACTCTCCCTTATTATCTCTCCCTCAGTAACTCCCCCCTCAGTAACTCCCCCCTCAGTAACTCCCCCCTCAATAACTCCCCCTCAGTAACTCCCCCTCAGTAACTCCCCCCTCAGAAACTCCCCCTCAGTAACTCTCCTTCAGTAACTCCCCCCTCAGTAACTCCTCCCTCAGTAACTCCCCCCTCAGTAACTCCCCCTTCAGTAACTCCCCCCTCAGTAACTCCCCCTCAGTAACTCTCCTTCAGAAACTCCCCCTCAGTAACTCTCCTTCAGTAACTCCCCCCTCAGTAACTCCCCCCTCAGTAACTCCCCCCTCAATAACTCCCCCTCAGTAACTCCCCCCTCAGTAACTCCCCCCTCAATAACTCCCCCTCAGTAACTCCCCCTCAGTAACTCCCCCCTCAGTAACTCCCCCTCAGTAACTCCCCCCTCAGTAACTCCCCCTCAGTAACTCCCCCCTCAGTAACTCCCCCCTCAGTAACTCCCCCCTCAGTAACTCCCCCCTCAGTAACTCCCCCCTCAGTAACTCCCCCTCAGTAACTCCCCCCCAGTAATTCCCCCATCAGTAACTCCCCTTCAGTAACTCCCCCCTCAGTAACTCCCCCCTCAGTAACTCTCCTTCAGAAACTCCCCCTCAGTAACTCTCCTTCAGTAACTCCCCCCTCAGTAACTCCCCCCTCAGTAACTCCCCCCTCAATAACTCCCCCTCAGTAACTCCCCCCCTCAGTAACTCCCCCCTCAATAACTCCCCCTCAGTAACTCCCCCTCAGTAACTCCCCCCTCAGAAACTCCCCCTCAGTAACTCTCCTTCAGTAACTCCCCCGTCAGTAACTCTCCCCTCAGTAATTCCCCCCTCAGTAACTCCCCCCTCAGTAACTCCCCCTCAGTAACTCCCCCCCAGTAACTCCCCCCTCAGTAACTCCCCCCTCAATAACTCCCCCTCAGTAACTCCCCCTCAGTAACTCCCCCCTCAGAAACTCCCCCTCAGTAACTCTCCTTCAGTAACTCCCCCCTCAGTAACTCTCCCCTCAGTAACTCCCCCCTCAGTAACTCCCCCTCAGTAACTCTCCCTTAGTAACTCCCCCCTCAGTATCTCGCCCCTCAGTAACTACCCCCTCAGTAACTCCCCCCCAATAACTCCCCCCTCAGTAACTCTCCCTTATTATCTCTCCCTCAGTATCTCCCCCCTCAGTAACTCCCCCTTCAGTAACTCCCCCCTCAGTAACTCCCCCTCAGTAACTCCCCCCTCAGTAACTCCCCCCTCAGTATCTCGCCCCTCAGTAACTACCCCCTCAGTAACTCCCCCCCAATAACTCCCCCCTCAGTAACTCTCCCTTATTATCTCTCCCTCAGTAACTCCCCCCTCAGTAACTCCCCTTTCAGTAACTCCCCCCTCAGTAACTCCCCCCTCAGTAACTCCCCCCTCAATAACTCCCCCTCAGTAACTCCCCCTCAGTAACTCCCCCCTCAGAAACTCCCCCTCAGTAACTCTCCTTCAGTAACTCCCCCCTCAGTAACTCCTCCCTCAGTAACTCCCCCCTCAGTAACTCCCCCTTCAGTAACTCCCCCCTCAGTAACTCCCCCTCAGTAACTCTCCTTCAGAAACTCCCCCTCAGTAACTCTCCTTCAGTAACTCCCCCCTCAGTAACTCCCCCCTCAGTAACTCCCCCCTCAATAACTCCCCCTCAGTAACTCCCCCCTCAGTAACTCCCCCCTCAATAACTCCCCCTCAGTAACTCCCCCTCAGTAACTCCCCCCTCAGTAACTCCCCCTCAGTAACTCTCCTTCAGTAACTCCCCCCTCAGTAACTCTCCCCTCAGTAACTCCCCCCTCAGTAACTCCCCCCTCAGTAACTCCCCCTCAGTAACTCCCCCCCAGTAATTCCCCCATCAGTAACTCCCCTTCAGTAACTCCCCCCTCAGTAACTCCCCCCTCAGTAACTCTCCTTCAGAAACTCCCCCTCAGTAACTCTCCTTCAGTAACTCCCCCCTCAGTAACTCCCCCCTCAGTAACTCCCCCCTCAATAACTCCCCCTCAGTAACTCCCCCCTCAGTAACTCCCCCCTCAATAACTCCCCCTCAGTAACTCCCCCTCAGTAACTCCCCCCTCAGAAACTCCCCCTCAGTAACTCTCCTTCAGTAACTCCCCCCTCAGTAACTCTCCCCTCAGTAATTCCCCCCTCAGTAACTCCCCCCTCAGTAACTCCCCCTCAGTAACTCCCCCCCAGTAACTCCCCCCTCAGTAACTCCCCCCTCAATAACTCCCCCTCAGTAACTCCCCCTCAGTAACTCCCCCCTCAGAAACTCCCCCTCAGTAACTCTCCTTCAGTAACTCCCCCCTCAGTAACTCTCCCCTCAGTAACTCCCCCCTCAGTAACTCCCCCTCAGTAACTCCCCCCACAGTAACTCTCCCTCAGTAACTATCCCTCAGTAACTTCCCCCTCAGTAACTCCCCCCTCAGTAACTCTCACCTCAGTAACTCCCCCTCAGTAACTCCCCCCTCAGTAACTCCCCCTCAGTAACTCCCCCCTCAGTAACTCCCCCTCAGTAACTCCCCCCACATTAACTCTCCCTCAGTAACTCCCCCTCAGTAACTCCCCCCTCAGTAACTCCCCCCTCAGTAACTCTCCCCTCAGTAACTCCCCCCTCAGTAACTCCCCCTCAGTAACTCTCCTTCAGTAACTCCCCCTCAGTAACTCCCCCCTCAGTAACTCCCCCTCAGTAACTCCCCCCACAGTAACTCTCCCTCAGTAACTATCCCTCAGTAACTCCCCCCTCAGTAACTCCCCCCTCAGTAACTCTCCCCTCAGTAACTCCCCCTCAGTAACTCCCCCCTCAGTAACTCCCCCCTTAGTAACTCCCCCCACAGTAACTCTCCCTCAGTAACTCCCCCTCAGTAACCGCCCCCTCAGTAACTCCCCCCTCAGTAACTCCCCCCTCAGTAACTCCCCTCAGTAACTCCCCCCTCAGTAACTCCCCCCTCAGTAACTCCCCCTCAGTAACTCTCCTTCAGTAACTACCCCCTCAGTAACTCTCTCTCAGTAACTCTCCCTCAGTAACTCCCCCTCAGTAACTCTCCCTCAGTAACTCCCCCCTCAGTAACTCCTCCTCAGTAACTCCCCCTCAGTAACTCTCCCTCAGTAACTCCCCCCTCAGTAACTCCCCCTCAGTAACTCCCCCTCAGTAACTCCCCCTCAGTAACTCCCCCCTCAGTAACTCCCCCTCAGTAACTCTCCTTCAGTAACTACCCCCTCAGTAACTCTCTCTCAGTAACTCTCCCTCAGTAACTCCCCCTCAGTAACTCTCCTTCAGTAACTCCCCCCTCAGTGACTCCCCCTCAGTGACTCCCCCTCAGTAACTCCCCCCTCAGTAACTCTCCCTCAGTAACTCCCCCCTCAGTAACTCCCCCCTCAGTAACTCTCCCTCAGTAACTCCCCCTCAGTAACTCCCCCTCAGTAACTCTCCCTCAGTAACTCCCCCCTCAGTAACTCCCCCTCAGTAACTGTCCCTCAGTAACTCCCCCCTCAGTAACTCCCCCCTCAGTAACTCCCACCTCAGTAACTCCCCCTCAGTAACTCCCCCCTCAGTAACTGTCCCTCAGTAACTCCCCCCTCAGTAACTCTCCCTCAGTAACTCCTCCCTCAGTAACTCCCCCTCAGTAACTCCCCCCTCAGTAACTCCCCTCAGTAACTCCCCCCTCAGTAACTCCATCCTCAGTAACTCCACATTCAGTAACTCCCCCTCAGTAACTCCCCCTCAGTCATTCCCCCCTCAGTAACTTCCCCCTCAGTCACTGTCCCTCAGTAACTCCCCCCTCAGTAACTCGCCCCTCAGTAACTCCCCCCTCAGTAACTCCCCCCTCAGTAACTCCCCCTCAGTAACTCTCCCTCAGTAACTCCCCCCTCAGTAACTCCCCTCAGTAACTCCCCCCTCAGTAACTCCCCCTCAGTAACTCTCCCTCAGTAACTCCCCCCTCAGTAACTCCCCCTCAGTAACTCTCCCTCAGTAACTCCCCCCTCAGTAACTCCCCTCAGTAACTCCCCCCTCAGTAACTCCCCCTCAGTAACTCTCCCTCAGTAACTCCCCCCTCAGTAACTCCCCTCAGTAACTCCCCCCTCAGTAACTCCCCCTCAGTAACTCCCCCCTCAGTAACTCCCCTCAGTAACTCCCCCCTCAGTAACTCCCCCTCAGTAACTCCCCTCAGTAACTCCCCCCTCAGTAACTCCCCCTCAGTAACTCCCCCTCAGTAACTCCCCCTCAGTAACTCTCCCTCAGTAACTCCCCCCTCAGTAACTCCCCCTCAGTAACTCCCCCCTCAGTAACTCCCCCTCAGTAACTATCCCTCAGTAACCCCACCCCCAGTAACTCCCCCTCAGTAATTCCCCCCTCAGTAACTCCCCCCTCAGTAACTCCCCCCTCAGTAACTCCCCCTCAGTAACTCCCCCCTCAGTAACTCCCCCCTCAGTAACTCCCCCTCAGTAACTCCCCCTCAGTAACTCTCCCTCAGTAACTCCCCCTCAGTAACTCCCCCCATCAGTAACTCCCCCTCAGTAACTCCCCCCCTCAGTAACTCCCCCCTCAGTAACTCCCCCTCAGTAACTCCCCCTCAGTAACTCCCCCCTCAGTAACTCCCCCCTCAATAACTACCCTCCTCAGTAACACCCCCTCAGTAGGTCCCCCCTCAGTAACTCTCCCTCAGTAACTCCCCCCTCAGTAACTCCCCCCTCAGTCACTCCCCCCTCAGTATCTCGCCCCTCAGTAACTAGCCCTCAGTAACTCCCCCCCAATAACTCACCCCTCAGTAACTCTCCCTTATTATCTCTCCCTCAGTATCTCCCCCCTCAGTAACTCCCCCTTCAGTAACTCCCCCCTCAGTAACTCCCGCCTCAGTAACACCCCCCTCAATAACTCCCCCTCAGTAACTCCCCCCTCAATAACTCCCCCTCAGTAACTCTCCTTCAGTAACTCCCCCCTCAGTAACTCCCCCCTCAGTAACTCCCCCCTCAGTAACTCTCCCCTCAGTAACTCCCCCCTCAATAACTCCCCCTCACTAACTCTCCTTCAGTAACTCCCCCCTCAGTAACTCCCCCCTCAGTAACTCCCCCCTCAGTAACTCTCCCCTCAGTAACTCCCCCCTCAATAACTCCCCCTCAGTAACTCTCCCTCAGTAACTCCCCTTCAGTAACTCCCCCCTCAGTAACTTCCCCCTCATTAACTCCCCCCTCAATAACTCCCCCTCAGTAACTCCCCCTTCAGTAACTCCCCCCTCAGTAACTCCCCCCTCAGTAACTCCCCCCTCAATAACTCCCCCTCAGTAACTCCCCCTCAGTAACTCTCCCTCAGTAACTCCCCCCTCAGTAACTCTCCCCTCAGTAACTCCCCCCTCAATAACTCCCCCTCACTAACTCTCCTTCAGTAACTCCCCCCTCAGTAACTCCCCCCTCAGTAACTCCCCCCTCAGTAACTCTCCCCTCAGTAACTACCCCCTCAGTAACTCCCCCTCAGTAACTCTCCTTCAGTAACTCCCCCCTCAGCAACTCCCCCCTCAGTAACTCCCCCTCAGTAACTCCCCCCACAGTAACTCTCCCTCAGTAACTATCCCTCAGTAACTCCCCCCTCAGTAACTCCCCCCTCAGTAACTCTCCCCTCAGTAACTCCCCCCAGTAACTCCCCCCTCAGTAACTCCCCCCTCAGTAACTCCCCCCACTGTAACTCTCCCTCAGTAACTCCCCCTCAGTAACTCCCCCCTCAGTCACTCCCCCCTCAGTAACTCTCCCCTCAGTAACTCCCCCCTCAGTAACTCCCGCTCAGTAACTCTCCTTCAGTAACTCCCCCTCAGTAACTCCCCCCTCAGTAACTCCCCCTCAGTAACTCCCCCCACAGTAACTCTCCCTCAGTAACTATCCCTCAGTAACTCCCCCCTCAGTAACTCCCCCCTCAGTAACTCCCCCCTCAGTAACTCCCCCCACAGTAACTCTCCCTCAGTAACTCCCCCTCAGTAACTCCCCCCTCAGTAACTCCCCCCTCAGTAACTCCCCCCTCAGTAACTCCCCCTCAGTAACTCCCCCCTCAGTAACTCTCCTTCAGTAACTCTCCTTCAGTAACTACCCCCTCAGTAACTCCCACCTCAGTAACTCCCCCCTCAGTGACTCCCCCCTCAGTAACTCCCCCCTCAGTAACTCCCACCTCAGTAACTCTCCTTCAGTAACTCCCCCCTCAGTAACTCCCCCCTCATTAACTCCCACCTCAGTAACTCCCCCTCAGTAACTCCCCCCTCAGTAACTGTCCCTCAGTAACCCCCCCTCAGTAACTCTCCCTCAGTAACTCCTCCCTCAGTAACTCTCCAGTAACTCCCCCCTCAGTAACTCCCGCCTCAGTAACTCCCCCCTCAGTAACTCCCGCCTCAGTAACACCCCCCTCAGTAACTCTCCCCTCAGTAACTCCTCCCTCAGTAACTCCACATTCAGTAACTCCCCCTCAGTAACTTCCCCCTCAGTCACAGTCCCTCAGTAACTCTCCCTCAGTAACTCCCCCTCAGTAACTCCCCCCTCAGTAACTCCCCCCTCAGTAACTCCCCCTCAGTAACTCTCCCTCAGTAACTCCCCCCTGAGTAACTCCCCTCAGTAACTCCCCCCTCAGTAACTCCCCCCTCAGTAACTCCCCCTCAGTAACTCCCCCCTCAGTAACTCCCCCCTCAGTAACTCCCCCTCAGTAACTATCCCTCAGTAACCCCACCCCCAGTAACTCCCCCTCAGTAATTCCCCCCTCAGTAACTCCCCCCTCAGTAACTCCCCCCTCAGTAACTCCCCCTCAGTAACTCCCCCCTCAGTAACTCCCCCCTCAGTAACTCCCCCTCAGTAACTCTTCCTCAGTAACTCCCCCCAGTAACTCCCCCTCAGTAACTCCCCCCCAGTAATTACCCCTCAGTATCTCCCCCTCAGTAGTTCCCCCCTCAGTAACTCCCCCCTCAGTATCTCCCACTCAGTAACTCCCCCCTCAGTAACTCTCCCTCAGTAACTCCCACCTCAGTAACTCTCCCTCAGTAACTCTCCCTCAGTAACTCCCCCTCAGTAACTCCCCCCCCAGTAATTCCCCCCTCAGTAACTCCCCCTCAGGAACTCCCCCTCAGTATCTCCCCTCAGTAATTCCCCCTCAGTAACTACACACTCAGTAACTCCCCCTCAGTAACTCTCCCTCAGTAACTCCACCCCCAGTAACTCCCCCTCAGTAATTCCCCCTCAGTAACTCTCCCTCAGTAACTCCCCCCTCAGTAACTCCCCCCTCAGTAACTCTCCCTCAGTAACTCCCACCTCAGTAACTCCCCCCTCAGTAACTCTCCCTCAGTAACTCCCCCTAATTACTCCCCCCTCAGTAACTCCCCCTCAGTAACTCCCCCTCAGTAACACCCCCCTCAGTAACTCCCCCTCAGTGACTCCCCCTCAGTAACTCCCCCCTCAGTAACTCCCCCCTCAGTAACTCTCCCTCAGTATCTCCTCCTCAGTAACTCCCCCTCAGTAACTACACACTCAGTAACTCCCCCTCAGTAACTCTCCCTCAGTAACTCCCCCCTCAGTAACACCCCCCTCAGTAACTCTCCCTCAGTAACTCCCTCCTCAGTAACTCCCCTCAGTAACTCTCCCTCAGTAACCCCCCCTCAGTAACTCTCCCTCAGTTCGTCCCCCCTCAGTAACTCTCCCTCAGTAACTCCCCCCTCAGTAACTCCCCCTCAGTATCTCCCCCCTCAGTAACTCCCCCCTCAGTAACTCTCCCCTCAGTAACTCCCCCTCAGTAACTCTCCCTCGGTAACTCTCCCTCAGTAACTCCCCCTCAGTAACTCCCCCTCAGTAACTCTCCCTCGCTAACTCCACCCCCAGTAACTCCACCCCTCAGTAATTCCCCCTCAGTAACTCTCCCTCAGTAACTCCCCCCTCAGTAAGTCTCCCTCAGTAACTCCCCCTCAGTAACTCCCCCTCAGTAACTCTCCCTCAGTTAGTCCCCCCTCAGTAACTCTCCCTCAGTAACTCCCCCCTCAGTAACTCCCCCCTCAGTAACTCCCCCTCAGTAACTCCCCCTCAGTAACTCCCCTCTCAGTAACTCCCCCTCAGTAACTGTCCCTCAGTAACCCCACCCCCAGTAACTCCCCCTCAGTAATTCCCCCCTCAGTAACTCCCCCTCAGTAATTCCCCCCTCAGTAACTCCCCCTCAGTAACTCCCCCCTCAGTAACTCCCCCTCAGTAACTATCCCTCAGTAACTCCACCCCCAGTAACTCCCCCTCAGTAATTCCCCCCTCAGTAACTCCCCCTCAGTAACTCCCCCCTCAGTAACTCCCCCTCAGTAACTATCCCTCAGTAACCCCACCCCCAGTAACTCCCCCTCAGTAACTCCCCCCTCAGTAACTCCCCCTCAGTAACTATCCCTCAGTAACTCCACCCCCAGTAACTCCCCCTCAGTAATTCCCCCCTCAGTAACTCCCCCTCAGTAACTCCCCCCTCAGTAACTCTCCCTCAGTAACTCCCCCCTCAGTAACTCCCCCTCAGTGACTCCCCTTCAGTAACTCTCCCTCAGTAACTCCCCCGTCAGTAACTCCCCCCTCAGTAACTCTCCCTCAGTAACTCCTCCTCAGTAAATCCCCCTCAGTAACTACGCACTCAGTAACTCCCCCTCAGCAACTCTCCCTCAGTAACTCCCCCCTCAGTAACTCCCCCTCAGTGACTCCCCCTCAGTAACTCTCCCTCAGTAACTCCCCCCTCAGTAACTCCCCCATCAGTAACTCCCCCTCAGTAACTCTCCCTCAGTTAGTCCACCCTCAGTAACTCTCCCTCAGTAACTCCCCACTCAGTAACTCCCCCTCAGTAACTCTCCCTCAGTAACTCCCCCCTCAGTAACTCCCACCTCAGTAACTCTCCCTCAGTAACTCTCCCCTCAGTAACTCTCCCTCAATAACTCCCCCTCAGTAACTCTCCCTCAGTAACTCCCCCCTCCGTAACTCTCCCCTCAGTAACTCTCCCTCAGTAACTCCCCCTCAGTAACTCTCCCTCAGTAACTCTCCCTCAGTAATTCTCCCTCAGTAACTCCCCCTCAGTAACTCCCCCCTCAGTAACTACCCCCTCAGTAACTCCCCCTCAGAAATTACACACTCAGTAACTCCCACCTCAGTAACTCCCCCTCAGTAACTCTCCCTCAGTAATTCCCCCCTCAGTAACTCCCCCCTCAGTAACTCCCCCTCAGTAACTCCCCCCTCAGTAACTCCAGACTCATTAACTCTCCCTCAGTAACTCTCCCCTCAGTAACTCCCCCCTCAGTAACTCCCCCCTCAGTAACTCCCCCCTCAGTAACTCCCCACTCATTAACTCTCCCTCAGTAACTCCCCCCTCAGTAACTCCCCCTCAGTAACTCTCCCTCAGTAACTCCCCCTCAGTATCTCCCCCTCAGTAACTCGCCCCTCAGTAACTCCCCCTCAGTAACTCTCCCCTCAGTAACTCCCCCCTCAGTAACTCTCCCTCAGTAACTTCACCCTCAGTAACTCTCCCTCAGTAACTCCCCCCTCAGTAACTCCCCCCTCAGTAACTCCTCCCTCAGTAACTCCACATTCAGTAACTCCCCCCTCAGTAACTCCCCCTCAGTCATTCCCCCCTCAGTAACTCCCCCTCAGTCACTGTCCCTCAGTAACTCTCCCTCAGTAACTCCCCCCTCAGTCATTGTCCCTCAGTAACTCTCCCTCAGTAACTCCCCCTCAGTCACTGTCCCTCAGTAACTCTCCCTCAGTAACTCTCCCTCAGTAACTCCCCCTCAGTAACTCTCCCTCAGTAACTCCCCCTCAGTTACTCCCCCCTCAGTTACTCCCCCCTCAGTAACTCCCCCCTCAGTAACTCCCCCCTCAGTAACTCTCCCCTCAGTAACTCCCCCTCAGTAACTCTCCCTCGGTAACTCCCCCCTCAGTAACTCCCCCTCAGTAACTCCCCCCTCAGTAACTCCCCCCTCAGTAACTCTCCCTCAGTAACTCACCCTCAGTAACTCCCCCTCAGTAACTCCCCCCTCAGTAACTCCCCCTCAGTAACTCCCCCTCAGTAACTCCCCCCTCAGTAACTCTCCCTCAGTAACTCCCCCTCAGTAACTCCCCCCTCAGTAACTCCCCCTCAGTAACTCCCCCTCAGTAACTCCCCCTCAGTAACTCCCACCTCAGTAACTCTCCCTCAGTAACTCACCCTCAGTAACTCACCCTCAGTAACTCTCCCCTCAGTAACTCCCCGCTCAGTAACTCCCCCCTCAGTAACTCCCCCTCAGTAACTCCCCCTCAGTAACTCCTCCTCAGTAACTCCCCCTCAGTAACTCCCCCCTCAGTAACTCTCCCTCAGTAACTCCCCCTCAGTAATTCCCCCTCAGTAACTCCCCCCTCAGTAACTCTCCCCTCAGTAACTCCTCCCTCAGTAACTCCCCCCACAGTAACTCTCCTTCAGTCATTCCCCCCTCAGTAACTCCCCCTCAGTCACTGTCCCTCAGTAACTCTCCCTCAGTAACTCCCCCCTCAGTCACTGTCCCTCAGTAACTCTCCCTCAGTAACTCTCCCTCAGTAACTCCCCCTCAGTAACTCCCCCTCAGTAACTCCCCCCTCAGTAACTCCCCCTCAGTCACTGTCCCTCAGTAACTCTCCCTCAGTAACTCCCCCCTCAGTAACTCCCCCCTCAGTAACTCCCCCTCAGTAACTCCCCCTCAGTCATTCCCCCCTCAGTAACTCCCCCTCAGTCACTGTCCCTCAGTAACTCTCCCTCAGTAACTCACCCTCAGTTACTCCCCCCTCAGCAACTCCCCCCTCAGTAACTTCCCCCTCAGTAACTCTCCCTCAGTAACTCACCCTCAGGAACTCCCCCTCAGTAACTCCCCCCTCAGTAACTGTCCCTCAGTAACTCCCCCTCAGTAACTCCCCCTCAGTAACTCCCCCCTCAGTAACACCCCCCTCAGTAACTCTCCCCTCAGTAACTCCTCCCTCAGTAACTCCACATTCAGTAACTCTCCCCTCAGTAACTGCCCCTCAGTCACTGTCCCTCAGTAACTCTCCTTCAGTAACTCCCCCCTCAGTCACTGTCCCTCAGTAACTCTCCCTCAGTAACTCCCCCTCAGTCACTGTCCCTCAGTAACTCTCCCTCAGTAACTCTCCCTCAGTAACTCTCCCTCAGTAACTCCCCCTCAGTAACTCTCCCTCAGTAACTCCCCCCTCAGTAACTCTCCCCTCAGTAACTCTCCCTCAGTAACTCCCCCTCAGTAACTCTCCCTCAGTAACTCTCCCTCAGTAATTCTCCCTCAGTAACTCCCCCTCAGTAACTCCCCCCTCAGTAACTACCCCCTCAGTAACTCCCCCTCAGAAATTACACACTCAGTAACTCCCACCTCAGTAACTCCCCCTCAGTAACTCTCCCTCAGTAACTCTCCCTTAGTAACTCTCCCTCAGTAATTCCCCCCTCAGTAACTCCCCCCTCAGTAACTCCCCCTCAGTAACTCCCCCCTCAGTAACTCCCCACTCATTAACTCTCCCTCAGTAACTCTCCCCTCAGTAACTCCCCCATCAGTAACTCCCCCCCAGTAACTCTCCCTCAGTAACTCCCCCTCAGTATCTCCCCCTCAGTAACTCGCCCCTCAGTAACTCCCCCTCAGTAACTCTCCCCTCAGTAACTCCTCCCTCAGTAACTCCACATTCAGTAACTCCCCCCTCAGTAACTCCCCCTCAGTCATTCCCCCCTCAGTAACTCCCCCTCAGTCACTGTCCCTCAGTAACTCTCCCTCAGTAACTCCCCCCTCAGTCACTGTCCCTCAGTAACTCTCCCTCAGTAACTCCCCCTCAGTCACTGTCCCTCAGTAACTCCCCCTCAGTAACTCTCCCTCAGTAACTCCCCCTCAGTAACTCTGCCTCAGTAACTCCCCCTCAGTTACTCCCCCCTCAGTAACTCCCCCCTCAGTAACTCCCCCCTCAGTAACTCTCCCCTCAGTAACTCCCCCTCAGTAACTCTCCCTCGGTAACTCCCCCCTCAGTAACTCTCCCCGCAGTAACTCCCCCTCAGTAACTCCCCCCTCAGTAACTCCCCCCTCAGTAACTCTCCCCTCAGTAACTCCCCCTCAGTAACTCTCCCTCGGTAACTCCCCCCTCAGTAACTCTCCCCTCAGTAACTCCCCCTCAGTAACTCCCCCCTCAGTAACTCCCCCCTCAGTAACTCCACCTCAGTAACTCCCCCTCAGTAACTCTCCCTCAGTAACTCCCCCTCAGTCACTGTCCCTCAGTAACTCCCCCTCAGTAACTCTCCCTCAGTAACTCCCCCTCAGTAACTCTGCCTCAGTAACTCCCCCTCAGTTACTCCCCCCTCAGTAACTCCCCCCTCAGTAACTCCCCCCTCAGTAACTCTCCCCTCAGTAACTCCCCCTCAGTAACTCTCCCTCGGTAACTCCCCCCTCAGTAACTCTCCCCTCAGTAACTCCCCCTCAGTAACTCCCCCTCAGTAACTCTCCCCTCAGTAACTCTCCCTCAGTAACTCACCCTCAGTAACTCCCCCTCAGTAACTCCCCCCTCAGTAACTCCCCCTCAGTAACTCCCCCTCAGTAACTCCCCCCTCAGTAACTCTCCCTCAGTAACTCCCCCTCAGTAATTCCCCCCTCAGTAACTCCCCCTCAGTAACTCCCCCCTCAGTAACTCTCCCCTCAGTAACTCCTCCCTCAGTAACTCCCCCCACAGTAACTCTCCTTCAGTAACTCCCCCTCAGTAACTCCCCCTCAGTAACTCCCCCTCAGTAACTCTCCCTCAGTAACTCCCCCTCAGTAACTCCCCCCTCAGTAACTCCCCCCTCAGTAACTCTCCCTCAGTAACTCCCCCCTCAGTAACTCCCACCTCAGTAACTCCCCCTCAGTAACTCCCCCTCAGTAACTCCCCCTCAGTAACTCCCCCTCAGTCATTCCCCCCTCAGTAACTCCCCCTCAGTCACTGTCCCTCAGTAACTCTCCCTCAGTAACTCCCCCCTCAGTCACTGTCCCTCAGTACCTCTCCCTCAGTAACTCCCCCTCAGTAACTCCCCCCTCAGTAACTCCCCCCTCAGTAACTCTCCCTCAGTAACTCCACCCTCAGTAACTCCCCCTCAGTAACTCCCCCTCAGTAACTCCCCCCTCAGTAACTCCCACCTCAGTAATTCTCCCTCAGTAACTCACCCTCAGTAACTCCCCCTCAGTAACTCCCCCCTCAGTAACTCTCCCTCAGTAACTCCCCCTCAGTAACTCCCCCTCAGTAACTCCCCCCTCAGTAACTCTCCCTCAGTAACTCCCCCTCAGTAACTCCCACCTCAGTAACTCCCCCTCAGTAACTCCCCCTCAGTAACTCCCCCCTCAGTAACTCTCCCCTCAGTAACTCCACATTCAGTAACTCCCCCTCAGTAACTCCCCCTCAGTCATTCCCCCCTCAGTAACTCCCCTCAGTCACTGTTCCTCAGTAACTCTCCCTCAGTAACTCCCCCCTCAGTCACTGTCCCTCAGTAACTCTCCCTCAGTAACTCCCCCTCAGTAACTCCCCCTCAGTAACTCCCCCTCAGTCATTCCCCCCTCAGTAACTCCCCCTCAGTCACTGTCCCTCAGTAACTCTCCCTCAGTAACTCCCCCTCAGTCACTGTCCCTCAGTAACTCTCCCTCAGTAACTCCTCCTCAGTAACTCCCCCCTCAGTAACTCTCCCTCAGTAACTCCCCCCTCAGTAACTCCCCCTCAGTAACTCCCCCCTCAGTAACTCCCACCTCAGTAACTCTCCCTCAGTAACTCACCCTCAGTAACTCCCCCTCAGTAACTCCCCCCTCAGTAACTCTCCCTCAGTAACTCCCCCTCAGTAACTCCCCCTCAGTAACTCCCACCTCAGTAACTCCCCCCTCAGTAACTCCCCCCTCAGTAACTCCTACCTCAGTAACTCCCCCTCAGTAACTCCCCCCTCAGTAACTCCCCCCTCAGTAACTCCCCCCTCAGTAACTCCCCCTCAGTAACTCCCCCCTCAGTAACTCCCACCTCAGTAACTCCCCCTCAGTAACTCCCCCTCAGTAACTCCCATCTCAGTAACTCCCATCTCAGTAACTCCCCCCTCAGTAACTCCCCCTCAGTAACTCTCCCTCAGTAACTCCCCCTCAGTAACTCTCCCTCAGTAACTCCCCCTCAGTAACTCCCCCTCAGTAACTCCCCCTCAGTAACTCCCCCTCAGTAACTCCCACCTCAGTAACTCCCAACTCAGTAACTCTCCCTCAGTAACTAGGCCCCTCAGGAACTCCCTCTCAGTAACTCCCCCTCAGTAACTCCCCCTCAGTAACTCCCCCCTCAGTAACTCCCCCTCAGTAACTCCCCCTCAGTAACACCCCCTCAGTAACTCCCCCCTCAGTAACTCCCCCTCAGTAACTCCCCCTCAGTAACTCCCCCCTCAGTAACTCCCCCTCAGTAACTCCCCCCTCAGTAACTCTCCCTCAGTAACTCCCAACTCAGTAACTCTCCCTCAGTAACTCCCTCTCAGGAACTCCCTCTCAGTAACTCCCCCTCAGTAACTCCCCCCTCAGTAACTCCCCCCTCAGTAACTCCCCCTCAGTAACACCCCCTCAGTAACTCCCCCCTCAGTAACTCTCCCTCAGTAACTCCCCCCTCAGTAACTCCTACCTCAGTAACTCTCCCTCAGTAACTCCCCCCTCAGTAACTCCTACCTCAGTAACTCTCCCTCAGTAACTCACCCTCAGTAACTCCCCCTCAGTAACTCCCCCCTCAGTAACTCTCCCTCAGTAACACCCCCTCAGTAACTCCCCCCTCAGTAACTCCCCCTCAGTAACTCCCCCCTCAGTAACTCCCCCCTCAGTAACTCTCCCTCAGTAACTCCCCCTCAGTAACTCCCCCTCAGTAACTCCCCCTCAGTAACTCCCAC
>NW_028270198.1:62500-65000 GCF_037043375.1 Chiloscyllium plagiosum | reverse complement strand
ACACACACTCACATACACACACACTCACACACACTCACACACACACACTCATACACACACTCACACACTCACACACACTCACACACACACTCTCACACACACACACTCATACACGCACCTACACACACACTCTCACACACACACACTCACACACACACTCTCACACACACACACACTCTCACACACACACACTCACATACACACACACCCACACACTCACACACACTCACACCCACGCACACACACACACACACACTCACACACACACTCACTCACACACTCACACACACCCACACACACACACTCACACACACACACTCACACACACACACTCACACACACTGACACACTCACACACTCACACCCACCCGCACGCACACACACACATTCACACACACACTCACACACACCCACACACACACACACTCACACACACACACTCATACACACACACTCACACACTCACACACACTTACACCCACGCACACACTCACACACACACTCACACACACTCACACACTCACACACACCCACACACACACACACACTCACACACGCACTCACACAGACACACACTCACACACACTGACACACTCACACACTCACACCCACCCTCACACACTCACACACACACTCACACACACACACACACTCACACACACACTCACACACACCCACACACACACACACTCACACACACACACTCACACACACCCACACACACACTCACACACACACTCACACACTCATACACACACCCACACACACACTCACACACACTCACACACACACTCTCACACACACACTCACACACACACTCACACACACACTCACACACACACTCACACACACCCACACACACACGCACTCACACCCACACACTGACACACACACACTCACACACACACTCACACACACCCACACACTGACACACACACACTCACACACACCCACACGCACACACACTCACACACACACTCACACACACACACACACTGACACACTCACACACACACACTCACACACTCACACACACTCACACACTCACACACACACACACTCACACACACTCACACACACACACACTCACACATGCTCACACTCACACACACAGTCACACACACACTCTCACACACACACTCACACACGCACACTCACACACAAACAATCACACTCACACTCTCACACACAGACACTCACACACACACACTCACACACACACACTCACACACACACACTCACACACTCACACACACACACACTCACACACACTCACACACACACACACTCACACATGCTCACACTCACACACACAGTCACACACACACTCACACACACACTCTCACACACACACACACTCTCACACACACACACTCACATACACACACACCCACACACTCACACCCACGCACACACACACACACACACTCACACACACACTCACTCACACACTCACACACACCCACACACACACTCACACACACACACTCACACACACACACTCACACACACACACTCACACACACTGACACACTCACACACTCACACCCACCCGCACGCACACACACACATTCACACACACACTCACACACACCCACACACACACACACTCACACACACACACTCATACACACACACTCACACACTCACACACACTTACACCCACGCACACACTCACACACACACTCACACACACTCACACACTCACACACACCCACACACACACACACACTCACACACGCACTCACACAGACACACACTCACAAACACTGACACACTCACACACTCACACCCACCCTCACACACACACACACACACACACACACTCACACACACACTCACACACACCCACACACACACACACTCACACACACACACTCACACACACCCACACACACACTCACACACACACTCACACACTCATACACACACCCACACACACTCACACACACTCACACACACACTCTCACACACACACACTCACACACACACTCACACACACACTCACACACACACTCACACACACCCACACACACACGCACTCACACACACACACAGACACACTGACAGACTCACACACACCCACACACTGACACACACACACTCACACACACACTCACACACACCCACACACTGACACACACACACTCACACACACCCACACGCACACACACTCACACACACACTCACACACACACACACACTGACACACTCACACACACACACTCACACACTCACACACACTCACACACACACACACTCACACACTCACACTCACACACACACTCACACACACCCTCACACACACAGACACACTGACACACTCACACACACCCACACACTGACACACACACACACTCACACACACACTCACAGACTCACACACACCCACACACACACTCACACACACCCACTCACACACACTCACACATTGACACACTCACACACACACACTCACACACTCACACACACTCACACACACACACTCACACACTCACAC